>NW_026870222.1:5000-17500 GCF_963584025.1 Labrus mixtus
CACACACAGACACACACACACACACACAGACACACAGAGACACACACACACAAAGACAGAGACACACACACACAGAGACACACAGAGACACACACAGAGACACACACACAGACAGACACAGAGAAACACACACACACACACACAGAGACACTGAGACACACACACACAGAGACACACACACACAGACGGAGACACTGAGGCACAACACACACAAACACACACACACACACACACATAAAGAGAGACACACACACACACTCACAGACACACAAACAGACACACACACACAGAGGGACACTGAGACACACACACAAACCCAGAGACACACAAACAGACAGTGAAACACTCACGGACACAACAGACACACACACACAGAGGGACAACACACAGACAGAGAGACACACACACAGAGAGACACTGAGACACACACACACACACAGAAACACACACACACACACAAAGACAGCGACACAGAGACGCACGCACACACACACACAGAGACAGACAGAGACGCAGAGACAGACAGAGACGCAGAGACACACACACACAAAGACACATACAGACAGAGACACACACAGAGACGCACACAGAGACAGACAGAGACACACACACACAGACACGCACACAGAAAGAGACGCAGAGACACAGACACACACACACAGACAAAGACACAGACACACACAGACACACACACAGACTGAGACGCAGAGGCACAACACACACACACAGAAACACACACAGAGACACACACACAAACAGACACACACATGCAAAGGCACAACACACACAAACACACACACATAAAGAGAGACACACACACACTCACAGACACACAAACAGACACACACACACAGAGACAGACACACACACAGACTGAGACGCAGAGGCACAACACACACACACACAGAGACACACACAGACGGAGACACATATACACAGACACACACATGCAGAGGCACAACATACACAAACACACACAGAGACACACACAACACACACACACAGACAGAGACACACACACACAGAGAGACACTGAGACAGACACACACACACACACACACCCAGAGACACACACACAGAGAGACACTGAGACACACACACACACACACACACACACAGAGACACACAAACACAGACGGAGACACATATACACAGACACACACACACACACTCACAGACACACAAACACACACATATAAAGAGACAGACACACACAGACAAAGACACAGACACACACACAGACTGAGACGCAGAGGCACAACACACACACACACACACACACACACACACAGAGACACACACAGAAACACACACACAGAGACACATACTCAGACACACGCAAACACACAAACAGACGAACACACATACACAGACAGAGACACACACAACACACATACACTGAGACACACACACACACAGAGACACACAGACGGAGACACATATACACAGACACACACATGCAGAGGCACAACACACACAAACACACACATATACACACACACACAGAGACACACACAGAGACACACACACACACACACACACACACACAGACACACACAGAGACACACAGAACACACACACACAGACAGACACACACACACACACAGAGAGACACTGAGACAGACACACACACACACACACCCAGAGACACACACACAGAGAGACACTGAGACACACACACACAGAGACACACACACACACTCACAGACAAACAAACAGACACACACACACAGAGACAGACACACACAGACAAAGACACAGACACACACACAGACTGAGACGCAGAGGCACAACACACACACACACAGAGACACACACAGAAACACACACACAGAGACACAAACACACACAACACATACACACACAGAGAGACACACACTCAGACACACGCAAACACACAAACAGACGCACACACATACACAGACAGAGACACACACAGATACACACACAACACACACACACTGAGACACACACACACAGAGACACACACACACAGACGGAGACACATATACACAGACACACACATGCAGAGGCACAACACACACAAACACACACATATACACACACACACACACACACAGAGACACACACAACACACACACACAGACAGAGACACACACAGAGAGAGACACACACACACAGAGAGACACTGAGACAGACACACACACACACACACCCAGAGACACACACATAGAGAGACACTGAGACACACACACACACAGAGAGACACAGACACACGCAAACACACAAACAGACGCACACACACAGAGACACACACACACAGAGAGACACTGAGACAGACACACACACACACACCCAGAGACACACACACAGAGAGACACTGAGACACACACACACACACACACACACACAGAGACACACAAACACAGACGGAGACACATATACACAGACACACACATGCAGAGGCACAACACACACAAACACACACACATAAAGAGAGACACACACACACACTCACAGACATACAAACAGACACACACACACACACACACACAGAGAGAGACACACACAGACAAAGACACAGACACACACACAGACTGAGACGCAGAGGCACAACACACACACACACACACACACAGAGACACACACAGAAACACACACACAGAGACACAAACACACACACAGAGAGACACACTCTCAGACACACGCAAACGCACACACATACACAGACAGAGACACACACAACACACATACACTGAGACACACACACACAGAGACACACAGACGGAGACACATATACACAGACACACACATGCAGAGGCACAACACACACACACACACAGAGACACACACAGAAACACACACACAGAGACACAAACACACACAACACATACACACACAGAGAGACACACACTCAGACACACGCAAACACACAAACAGACGTACATACATACACAGACAGAGACACACACAGAGACACACACAACACACACATACTGAGACACACACACACAGAGACACACACAGAGAAACACACACACACACACACACACACACACACACACAGACACACACACACACAGAGACACACAGAGACACACACAAAGACAGAGACACACACACAGACAGACAAAGAGAAACACATACAACACACACACACACACACACACACACAGAGACACTGAGACACACACACACAGAGAGACACACACACACACAGAGACACACACACAAACAGACACACACATGCAGAGGCACAACACACAAACACACACACACATAAAGAGAGACACACACACACACACACACAGAGACACACACACACAACACACACACACACACACACACAGAGAGAGACACAGACACACGCAAACACACATACAGACGCACACACACAGAGACACACACACACACACACACACACACACAGAGACACACACAGAGACAAACACAACACACACACACACACACACACACACACACACACACACACAGAGACACACACAGACAGAGACACACACACAGACACAACAGACACACACAGAGACACACACACATAGAGACACACACACACACAGACAGAGACACACAGAGACACACACACAGAGAAACACACACATACACACACACACACACACACACAGACACACACACACACACACAGACACACAGAGACACACACACACAAAGACAGAGAGACACACACACAGAGACACACAGAGACACACACAGAGACACACACACAGACAGACACAGAGAAACACACACACAGACGGAGACACTGAGGCACAACACACACAAACACACACACACACACATAAAGAGAGACACACACACACACTCACAGACACACAAACAGACACACACACAGAGAGACACACACACACACACACAGAGGGACACTGAGACACACACACAAACCCAGAGACACACAAACAGACAGTGACACACTCACGGACACAACAGACACACACACACAGAGGGACAACACAGACAGAGAGACACACACACTGAGAGACACTGAGACACACACACACACACAGAAACACACACACACACACAAAGACAGAGACACAGAGACGCACGCACACACACACACAGAGACAGACAGAGACGCAGAGACAGACAGAGACGCAGAGACACACACACACAAAGACACATACAGACAGAGACACACACAGAGACGCACACAGAGACAGACAGAGACACACACACACAGACACGCACACAGAAAGAGACGCAGAGACACAGACACACACACACACACACAGAGACACACACACAAACAGACACACACATGCAAAGGCACAACACACACAAACACACACACATAAAGAGAGACACACACACACTCACAGACACACAAACAGACACACACACACAGAGACAGACACACACACAGACTGAGACGCAGAGGCACAACACACACACACACACATACACAGACAGAGACACACACAGAGACACACACAACACACACACACTGAGACACACACACAGAGACACACACACACAGACGGAGACACATATACACAGACACACACATGCAGAGGCACAACACACACAAACACACACAGAGACACACACAACACACACACACAGAGACACACACAGAGACACACACAGAGACACACACACAGACAGATACACATACAGACAGACACACACACACATACACACACACATACGCAAACACAAAGATACACATAACACACACACAGACACACATAACACAAACAGACACACACAGACACACAAACACACACAACACACAGACACACACACACACACAGACACACACACACAACGCACACACACATACACAGACACACACACACACAACACCACACACACACACAGATACAGATACACAGAGACACACACACACACACACAGAGACACACACACACACACAGACAGTGACACAGAAACACACACATACAGAGAGACACACACACAAACGGAGACACACTCACAGACACAACAGACACACACAGAGAGACACACACACACACAGACAGAGACACACACAGACAGAGACACAGAGACACACACACAGACAGTGACACAGAAACACACACATACAGAGAGACACACATACAAACGGAGACACACTCACAGACACAACAGACACACACACAAACAGACACACACATGCAGAGGCACAACAAACACAAACACACACACACATACACACACAGAGACACACACACACACAGACACACACACACACAGACAGAGACACACACAGACAGAGACACAGAGACACACACACACAGAGAGACACTGAGACACACACACACAGAGACACACACACACACTCCCAGAGACACACACACACACACAGAGACACTGAGACACACACATACAGAGAGAGACACACACAAACGGAAAAACAGACACAAACACAGACAACACACCTCAAACACAACACACACACACACACACACACACACAGACACACACACACACACACACACACACACATACACACACACACACAGAGACACACACACAGACAGATACACATACAGACAGACATAGAGAAACACACACACACTCACACAGAAACACACACACACAAAGACAGAGACACAGAGACACACACACACACATAGAGAGAGACACACACACACACAGAGACATTGAGACACACACAGAGACACACACACACACACAGACAGTGACACAGAAACACACACATACAGAGAGACACACACACAAACGGAGACACACTCACAGACACAACAGACACACACAGAGAGACACACACACACACAGACAGAGACACACACAGACAGAGACACAGAGACACACACACAGACAGTGATACAGAAACACACACATACAGAGAGACACACATACAAACGGAGACACACTCACAGACACAACAGACACACACACAAACAGACACACACATGCAGAGGCACAACAAACACAAACACACACACACATACACACACAGAGACACACACACACACAGACACACACACACACACAGACAGAGACACACACAGACAGAGACACAGAGACACACACACACAGAGAGACACTGAGACACACACACACAGAGACACACACACACACCCAGAGACACACACACACACACAGAGACACTGAGACACACACATACAGAGAGAGACACACACAAACGGAAAAACAGACACAAACACAGACAACACACCTCAAACACAACACACACACACACACACACACAGACACACACACACACAGACACACACACACAGACACAACAGACACACACAGAGACACACACACATAGAGACACACACACACACAGACAGAGACACACAGAGACACACACACAGAGAAACACACACATACACACACACACACAGACACACACACACAGACACAACAGACACACACAGAGACACACACACAGACAGATACACATACAGACAGACATAGAGAAACACACACACTCACACAAAAACACACACACACAAAGACAGAGACACAGAGACACACACACACACATAGAGAGAGACACACACACACACAGAGACATTGAGACACACACAGAGACACACACACACACACAGACAAAGACACACACAACGCACACACACATACACAGACACACACAGATACAGAGACACAGAGACACACACACACACAGAGAGAGAGACACACACACACAGAGACATTGAGACACACACAGAGACACACACACACACAGACAGTGACACAGACACACACAGAGACACTGAGACACACACATACAGAGAGACACACACACAAACGGAAAAACAGACACAAACACAGACAACACACCTCAAACACAACAGAGACACACACACACACACACACACACACACACACACACACAGACACACACACACATACGCAAACACAAAGATACACATAACACACACACAGACACACACATAGAGAGAGAGACACACACACACACAGAGACACACACACACACACACACACACACACACACACAGACACACACATACGCAAACACAAAGATACACATAACACACACAGAGACAAACACAACACACACACACACACACACACACACACACACACAGAGAGACACACACAGACAGAGACACACACACAGACACAACAGACACACACAGAGACACACACACACACAGACAGAGACACACAGAGACACACACACAGAGAAACACACACATACACACACACACACACACACACACACAGACACACACACACACACACAGACACACAGAGACACACACACACAAAGACAGAGACACACACACACAGAGACACACAGAGACACACACAGAGACACACACACAGACAGACACAGAGAAACACACACACACACACACAGAGACACTGAGACACACACACACAGAGACACACACACACAGACGGAGACACTGAGGCACAACACACACAAACACACACACACACACACACATAAAGAGAGACACACACACACACTCACAGACACACAAACAGACACACACACACAGAGGGACACTGAGACACACACACAAACCCAGAGACACACAAACAGACAGTGAAACACTCACGGACACAACAGACACACACACACAGAGGGACAACACACAGACAGAGAGACACACACACAGAGAGACACTGAGACACACACACACACACAGAAACACACACACACACACAAAGACAGCGACACAGAGACGCACGCACACACACACACAGAGACAGACAGAGACGCAGAGACAGACAGAGACGCAGAGACACACACACACAAAGACACATACAGACAGAGACACACACAGAGACGCACACAGAGACAGACAGAGACACACACACACAGACACGCACACAGAAAGAGACGCAGAGACACAGACACACACACACAGACAAAGACACAGACACACACAGACACACACACAGACTGAGACGCAGAGGCACAACACACACACACAGAAACACACACAGAGACACACACACAAACAGACACACACATGCAAAGGCACAACACACACAAACACACACACATAAAGAGAGACACACACACACTCACAGACACACAAACAGACACACACACACAGAGACAGACACACACACAGACTGAGACGCAGAGGCACAACACACACACACACAGAGACACACACAGACGGAGACACATATACACAGACACACACATGCAGAGGCACAACATACACAAACACACACAGAGACACACACAACACACACACACAGACAGAGACACACACACACAGAGAGACACTGAGACAGACACACACACACACACACACCCAGAGACACACACACAGAGAGACACTGAGACACACACACACACACACACACACACAGAGACACACAAACACAGACGGAGACACATATACACAGACACACACACACACACTCACAGACACACAAACACACACATATAAAGAGACAGACACACACAGACAAAGACACAGACACACACACAGACTGAGACGCAGAGGCACAACACACACACACACACACACACACACACACAGAGACACACACAGAAACACACACACAGAGACACATACTCAGACACACGCAAACACACAAACAGACGAACACACATACACAGACAGAGACACACACAACACACATACACTGAGACACACACACACACAGAGACACACAGACGGAGACACATATACACAGACACACACATGCAGAGGCACAACACACACAAACACACACATATACACACACACACAGAGACACACACAGAGACACACACACACACACACACACACACACAGACACACACAGAGACACACAGAACACACACACACAGACAGACACACACACACACACAGAGAGACACTGAGACAGACACACACACACACACACCCAGAGACACACACACAGAGAGACACTGAGACACACACACACAGAGACACACACACACACTCACAGACAAACAAACAGACACACACACACAGAGACAGACACACACAGACAAAGACACAGACACACACACAGACTGAGACGCAGAGGCACAACACACACACACACAGAGACACACACAGAAACACACACACAGAGACACAAACACACACAACACATACACACACAGAGAGACACACACTCAGACACACGCAAACACACAAACAGACGCACACACATACACAGACAGAGACACACACAGATACACACACAACACACACACACTGAGACACACACACACAGAGACACACACACACAGACGGAGACACATATACACAGACACACACATGCAGAGGCACAACACACACAAACACACACAGACACACACAGACACACAAACACACACAACACACAGACACACACACACACACAGACACACACAACGCACACACACATACACAGACACACACACACACAACACCACACACACACACACACACAGATACAGATACACAGAGACACACACACACACACACAGAGACACACACACACACACAGACAGTGACACAGAAACACACACATACAGAGAGACACACACACAAACGGAGACACACTCACAGACACAACAGACACACACAGAGAGACACACACACACACAGACAGAGACACACACAGACAGAGACACAGAGACACACACACAGACAGTGACACAGAAACACACACATACAGAGAGACACACATACAAACGGAGACACACTCACAGACACAACAGACACACACACAAACAGACACACACATGCAGAGGCACAACAAACACAAACACACACACACATACACACACAGAGACACACACACACACAGACACACACACACACACAGACAGAGACACACACAGACAGAGACACAGAGACACACACACACAGAGAGACACTGAGACACACACACACAGAGACACACACACACACACCCAGAGACACACACACACACACACAGAGACACTGAGACACACACATACAGAGAGAGACACACACAAACGGAAAAACAGACACAAACACAGACAACACACCTCAAACACAACACACACACACACACACACACACAGACACACACACACACAGACACACACACACATACACACACACACACAGACAGATACACATACAGACAGACATAGAGAAACACACACACACTCACACAGAAACACACACACACAAAGACAGAGACACAGAGACACACACACACACATAGAGAGAGACACACACACACACAGAGACATTGAGACACACACAGAGACACACACACACACACACAGACAGTGACACAGAAACACTCACAGACACAACAGACACACACATGCAGAGGCACAACAAACACAAACACACACAGAGACACACACAGGCACACATACAAAGACACACACAACGCACACACACATACACAGACACACACACACACAACACCACACACACACACACACACACAGATACAGAGACACAGAGACACACACACACACAGAGAGAGAGACACACACACACAGAGACATTGAGACACACACAGAGACACACACACACACAGACAGTGACACAGACACACACAGAGACACTGAGACACACACATACAGAGAGACACACACAAACGGAAAAACAGACACAAACACAGACAACACACCTCAAACACAACAGAGACACACACACACACACACACACACACACACACACAGACACACACACACATACGCAAACACAAAGATACACATAACACACACACAGACACACACATAGAGAGAGAGACACACACACACACAGAGACACACACACACACACACACACACACACACACTCACAGACACACGCAAACACACACACACACAGACACACACACATAGAGAGAGAGACACACACACACACAGAAACACACACACAACACACACACATACACACACAGAGACACACACAGACAGAGACACACACATACAGACACACAGACACACACAGACAGAGACAAACACACACAGAGAGACACTGAGACACACACAGAGACACACACACACACACACACACAGACAGTGACACAGAAACACACACATACAGAGAGACACACATACAAACGGAGACACACTCACAGACACAACAGACACACACAGAGAGACACACACACACACACAGACAGAGACACACACAGACAGAGACACAGAGACACACACACAGAGAAACACACACACACACACACACACACACACACACAGAGACACACACAGAGACACACACAGAGACACACACACAGACAGATACACATACAGACAGACACACACACACATACACACACACATACGCAAACACAAAGATACACATAACACACACACAGACACACATAACACAAACAGACACACACAGACACACAAACACACACAACACACAGACACACACACACACACAGACACACACAACGCACACACACATACACAGACACACACACACACAACACCACACACACACACACACACAGATACAGATACACAGAGACACACACACAGAGACACACACACACACACAGACAGTGACACAGAAACACACACATACAGAGAGACACACACACAAACGGAGACACACTCACAGACACAACAGACACACACAGAGAGACACACACACACACAGACAGAGACACACACAGACAGAGACACAGAGACACACACACAGACAGTGATACAGAAACACACACATACAGAGAGACACACATACAAACGGAGACACACTCACAGACACAACAGACACACACACAAACAGACACACACATGCAGAGGCACAACAAACACAAACACACACACACATACACACACAGAGACACACACACACACAGACACACACACACACACAGACAGAGACACACACAGACAGAGACACAGAGACACACACACACAGAGAGACACTGAGACACACACACACAGAGACACACACACACACCCAGAGACACACACACACACACAGAGACACTGAGACACACACATACAGAGAGAGACACACACAAACGGAAAAACAGACACAAACACAGACAACACACCTCAAACACAACACACACACACACACACACACAGACACACACACACACAGACACACACACACAGACACAACAGACACACACAGAGACACACACACATAGAGACACACACACACACAGACAGAGACACACAGAGACACACACACAGAGAAACACACACATACACACACACACACAGACACACACACACAGACACAACAGACACACACAGAGACACACACACAGACAGATACACATACAGACAGACATAGAGAAACACACACACTCACACAAAAACACACACACACAAAGACAGAGACACAGAGACACACACACACACATAGAGAGAGACACACACACACACAGAGACATTGAGACACACACAGAGACACACACACACACACAGACAAAGACACACACAACGCACACACACATACACAGACACACACAGATACAGAGACACAGAGACACACACACACACAGAGAGAGAGACACACACACACAGAGACATTGAGACACACACAGAGACACACACACACACAGACAGTGACACAGACACACACAGAGACACTGAGACACACACATACAGAGAGACACACACACAAACGGAAAAACAGACACAAACACAGACA
>NW_026870224.1:5000-7191 GCF_963584025.1 Labrus mixtus
AAATAATTCTGAAAAATATGACGTAGAATTTCATATGTCGCCCTGTGTCGTCGACGACCAACCCGAAGCTCCAAAACTTCCTGCAGCCACATATCGATATTTCCGTTGGTAAGACACTTAACCCCGAGTTGCTCCCACTGCTTTGTCAGCGGTGTATGAATGAGTATGAACAGCCTCTACCATCAGGGTGTGAATGTGTAGGTGTGACCTGCGGTGTGAAAGAGCTTTGAGTCGTCAGAGGAAAAGAAATATACAAGCTCAAGTCCATTTAGAGTTTATCTCTGAAAAACAGTTTTGAATCCTGTGAAAGTTTCCTTCATGAAATCAGCTCGTATGTCTTTCTTTTTGTGTGATGGTAAAGGTTGGTTTAAGTTGACGACCCATGTGTTTTGATTAGGTAACCTCAAACTACACTCACAGCGTGTCCTTCAGATGAAACAGGTCGTTTTATTACAAAGTGATTATTAATAGAATCACAGCTCAGAACATCTGGAGTTTCAACAACGTAACCGTGAAGAGTGGAGCTGAGCGCAGTTGGCTTCAGATGAAGGTCGGGCAGAAGGCGAAGTGTTGGAGGACAATAAAAATACTGAGAACAGAAAAGCCCCAAATGTTCCCGCTTCCTTTGACTGAGTCCTCAACATGAAAACACTTCCAGGTAACTCATTTAAGCCAGGACACTGAGTTTTGGCTAAAAGTGTTAGCTATAAAATCCTGCTCCAGGAAGTGAAATGTGCCACCCCTACAGGCTGAAAATAGTTCCAGACCCCTCAGCGTTGAAGCTTTTATAGACCCAGTGTACAGCTGTGTTATATTGTCAGCCTAACCATGACCCTGTCCTGTTTTCATTCATATCATAAGAAGCAGCGACTGCATGTAGTTAAAGCTATTGTTCACACTGAATCAGGGAGAAGTCACACTCAAGTTAAAGGTCCAATCAGTGAAATGATAAAGGTATCTTACTATCTGATCATTAAGGAAACATGTTGAAGTGCTGGCTTCTCTGACAACAATGCAGCAGTCAGTATGTCCTCCTTCTAACTTTAGATTCTGCTCCTGAATGCTCTGGATTTGTTTGGACCAGAGAAGGTAGGCGGTTTTAAGGCGACCCCCCACATGGCCGTTTTGGACGCCCCTCAGTTTGCCAGATATGAGAGCAGTTATCAGGTCAACAGGTGTTGCAGCGATGGAAGCGGGCAAGAGAAGTGGTTCAGATAGAAGTGATTGTACCCGACCTAAAAAGCCTCTGCATGTTTCTAATAAGCTCCACGAGCAGAAACGTGCTCAAACTAGGATCAATATTGGAGATGCTTTTGAAAAATGGAGAGAGGTTAGAACACAGAAAGGTTTACAGACCCATGCAGAGCTGGATAAACACTGAAGCTTCAGAGTCCACCACATGGTGACCTGAGTGAGCATCGACTCTAGAGGGGGGGGGGACAGCTCTCTATGATGTTCAGAGCTTGGACTGCAGTACCCATTTTAACCACTAGGTGTCACAGGTGACGTTTCATCTTCAGTCTGAATGACGCAGATGCGTAATGGAACCTCCTCTGTTGGATTCAGCTGAGACAGTAGGAGAGCGCAGCGCTGTGTTTGTGTATGTTTGACTGTGTGTGTATGTGAAGCTCCCGCTGTGCAAATACTGGATGACGGCTGATTTTAGTTACGGCGCTCTTGTTTAAATAACGGTCTGAAAAGTGCTTCTATCGCTCTCTGCCTTCCTGCATGTCAAACCCTTCACATGTCCTCCCTAAAAGAATGAAAAAAAAAGGAACGTTTTCCACGAGGGCTCAATAAAGTACGACATAATAAACTGATTCTGACTTCTGAATATTTCCTCCCTCGTCTGAGGGGAAGGAAGCGAGAGTTCGACGGCGTCGCTTCCAGCTGACACAGCACAAATCCCGCCCCCCTTCCATCTCCGTCTGATATTATCCAAACACACAATGTGTGATTAACATGCCACAGCGTCAATACGTCCAGATCCTTGTTCCAGCGCACTCTCTCCCAGAATCAGCTCTGGTGTGTTTTCAGATCCTGCGCTCAGGCACGGGCCATGTAGCCTTGGCGGTCAGGTTCAGGTTATCAACAAGGTCTGGGTTTGGTTAGGACATGAAAACAGTCGAGAAAACCAAGAGTGAGAAAATATACGGAGCAGCCTGGCCTCTTCGTACGCTCGAACATGGAC
>NW_026870225.1:2500-4000 GCF_963584025.1 Labrus mixtus
CACACTGACATGAAGCAGCTCACACACACACACACTGACATGAAGCAGCTCACACACACTGACATGAAGCAGCTCACACACACTGACATGAAGCAGCTCACACACACACACTGACATGAAGCAGCTCACACACACACACACTGACATGAAGCAGCTCACACACACACACTGACATGAAGCAGCTCACACACACACACTGACATGAAGCAGCTCACACACACACACTGACATGAAGCAGCTCACACACACACACTGACATGAAGCAGCTCACACACACACACACTGACATGAAGCAGCTCACACACACACACTGACATGAAGCAGCTCACACACACACACTGACATGAAGCAGCTCACACACACACTGACATGAAGCAGCTCACACACACACACACTGACATGAAGCAGCTCACACACACACTGACATGAAGCAGCTCACACACACTGACATGAAGCAGCTCACACACACACACTGACATGAAGCAGCTCACACACACACACTGACATGAAGCAGCTCACACACACACACTGACATGAAGCAGCTCACACACACACACTGACATGAAGCAGCTCACACACTGACATGAAGCAGCTCACACACACACACACAGACATGAAGCAGCTCACACACACACTGACATGAAGCAGCTCACACACACACACACTGACATGAAGCAGCTCACACACACACACTGACATGAAGCAGCTCACACACACACACACACACCGACATGAAGCAGCTCACACACACACACACACACTGACATGAAGCAGCTCACACACACACACTGACATGAAGCAGCTCACACACTGACATGAAGCAGCTCACACACTGACATGAAGCAGCTCACACACACACACACACACACACACACACACACACACACACACACACACACACACTGACATGAAGCAGCTCACACACACACACACAGACATGAAGCAGCTCACACACACACACACACACACACTGACATGAAGCAGCTCACACACACACACTGACATGAAGCAGCTCACACACACACACACACACACACACACACACTGACATGAAGCAGCTCACACACACACACACAGACATGAAGCAGCTCACACACACACACAGACATGAAGCAGCTCACACACACACACACAGACATGAAGCAGCTCACACACACACACACTGATATGAAGCAGCTCACACACACACACACACACACTGACATGAAGCAGCTCACACACACACTGATATGAAGCAGCTCACACACACACACACACACACACACAGACATGAAGCAGCTCACACACACACACACACACACACACACTGACATGAAGCAGCTCACACACACACAGACACACACACACACACACACACACACACACACACACACACACTGACATGAAGCAGCTCACACACACACACACACACACACACACACACACTGACATGAAGCAGCTCACACACACACACTGACATGAAGCAGCTCACACACACACACACACACAGACATGAAGCAG
>NW_026870226.1:10000-12500 GCF_963584025.1 Labrus mixtus
AAGAGCTCTAATCAAGAAGAGCAGAGCTTAGGATAACCACTAAGAGCTCTAATCAGAAAGACCAGAGCTCAGGATAACCACTAAGAGCTCTAATCAGAAAGACCAGAGCTCAGGATAACCACTAAGAGCTCTAATCAAAGAGAGCAGAGCTCAGGATAACCACTAAGCTCTAATCAAGGAGAGCAGAGCTCAGGGTAACCACTAAGAGCTCTAATCAGAAAGAGCAGAGCTCAGGGTAACCACTAAGAGCTCCAATCAAGGAGAGCAGAGCTCAGGGTAACCACTAAGAGCTCTAATCAAGGAGAGCAGAGCTCAGGATAACCACTAAGAGCTCTAATCAAGGAGAGCAGAGCTCAGGGTAACCACTAAGAGCTCTAATCAAGGAGAGCAGAGCTCAGGATAACCACTAAGAGCTCTAATCAGAAAGAGCAGAGCTCAGGATAACCACTAAGAGCTCCTTTATAGTAACATCGAACTAACCAATACAAGGGAGTTATGTTTACAAACAACACATGATGATGTCACGCTGTGGAGTGCTGTGATTGGTCACCTGATTGAGCAGAGGAGTGATGGCGTCGTCGCTGCGGTCGAGGATCAGCAGCAGCGGCGGGACCTCGGTCTTCCTGAAGTCAAACAGCTCGTACTCCTTTGTGATGATTTGCTGATGGAAGAAAGAGGTCGGCGTGTTAATAATGTGTTCATAATGCTGAGGTCATGTGTGAAGAGGCAGCATTGCCATGGATACCTTGACGCTCTCTGCGAGGCGTTTGGACATATCAGAGGACAGCTGGTAACGGATCATTGGACATTTCTTCAGAGCGAGCAGGACGGACGTCAGACCCTGAGTGCAGCGAGACAACATGGAGGGCTCCCAGCTCCGCCCCTTTGACAAGGACACACACACACACACACACACAGTTAGTGTTAGTTGTGTCTGTGTGTGTGTGTGTATGTGTCTCTGTGTGTGTGTGTGTGTGTGTGTATGTGTCTCTGTGTGTGTGTATGTGTCTCTGTGTGTGTGTGTGTGTGTGTATGTGTCTGTGTGTGTGTGTGTGTGTGTGTGTGTGTGTGTCTCTGTGTATGTGTGTGTGTGTATGTGTCTCTGTGTATGTGTGTGTGTGTGTGTCTCTGTGTGTGTGTGTGTGTGTATGTGTCTCTGTGTGTGTGTATGTGTCTCTGTGTGTGTGTGTGTGTGTGTATGTGTCTGTGTGTGTGTGTGTGTGTGTGTGTGTGTGTGTCTCTGTGTATGTGTGTGTGTGTATGTATCTCTGTGTATGTGTGTGTGTGTGTGTCTCTGTGTATGTGTGTGTGTGTGTGTGTCTCTGTGTGTGTGTCTCTGTGTGTGTGTGTATGTATCTCTGTGTGTGTGTGTGTGTGCCTCTGTGTGTGTGTCTCTGTGTGTGTGTGTATGTGTCTCTGTGTATGTGTGTGTGTGTCTCTGTGTGTGTGTGTGTGTGTGTGTCTCTGTGTGTGTCTCTGTGTGTGTGTGTATGTGTCTCTGTGTGTGTGTGTGTGTGTGTATGTGTCTCTGTGTGTGTGTCTCTGTGTGTGTGTGTATGTGTCTCTGTGTGTGTGTGTGTGTGTGTCTCTGTGTGTGTGTGTATGTGTCTCTGTGTGTGTGTCTCTGTGTGTGTGTGTATGTGTCTCTGTGTGTGTGTGTGTATGTGTCTCTGTGTGTGTGTGTGTGTGTGTGTCTCTGTGTGTGTGTGTATGTGTATGTGTCTCTGTGTGTGTGTGTGTGTCTCTGTGTGTGTGTGTGTGTCTGTGTATGTGTGTCTCTGTGTGTGTGTGTCTCTGTGTATGTGTCTCTGTGTGTGTGTGTGTGTGTGTATGTGTCTGTGTGTGTGTGTGTGTATGTGTGTGTGTGTATGTGTCTCTGTGTGTGTGTGTGTGTGTCTCTGTGTGTCTCTGTGTGTGGTTGTGTGTGTGTGTATGTGTCTCTGTGTGTGTGTGTGTGTGTGTGTGTGTGTCTGTGTGTGTGTCTGTGTGTGTGTGTATGTGTGTGTCTCTCTGTGTGTGTGTGTGTGTGTATTTGTCTCTGTGTGTGTGTGTGTCTCTGTGTGTCTCTCTGTGTGTGTGTGTGTGTATTTGTCTCTGTGTGTGCATGTGTGTGTGTGTGTCTGTGTCTGTGTGTGTGTGTATGTGTGTATGTGTCTCTGTGTGTGTGTGTGTGTGTCTCTGTGTGTGTGTATGCGCGTGTGTGTATGTCTGTGTGTATGTGTGTGTGTGTCTGTGTCTCTGTGTATGTGTGTCTCTGTGTATGTGTGTGTGTCTCTGTGTGTGTGTGTGTGTGTCTCTGTGTGTGTGTGTGTCTCTGTGTGTGTGTGTGTGTGTATACGTGTCTCTCTGTGTGTGTGTGTGTCTCTGTGTATGTGTGTGTGTGTCTCTGTGTGTGTGTGTGTGTGTGTGTGTGTCTGTGTCTCTGTATGTGTGTGTGTGTCTCTGTGTGTGTGTCTCTGTGTGTGTGTCTGTGTGTGTGTGTGTGTGTGTGTGTCTGTGT
>NW_026870226.1:22500-30000 GCF_963584025.1 Labrus mixtus
ACAATAACAACTAATTACAACAAATCATATAAACAATTACTACTTTCATCATAAATAGGCAGCTAATGTGGTAATTGAATCCAGATTTAGTGAAAACAGAGAAGCTAAATGAACATAGCTAAAAGTCATCAAGATGTTTGTCAGACTCATTTATGTTTAATCAACAATTAATGTTACACACTGAAAGTTATTTACATATCAAACTATTTAATAATATAATTATAGAAGATTTCATAAACTTTTAAAATAAACCTGAGAGTCTGAGGGGTTTTCATTTATATTTATTTATTTGTTCATTTGATGAATGAAGGTGTTACATCTATCATCATGAAGGTGTTACATCTATCATCATGAAGGTGTTACATCTATCATCATGAAGGTGTTACATCTGTCATCATGAAGGTGTTACATCTATCATCATGAAGGTGTTACATCTATCATCTATCATCATGAAGGTGTTACATCTATCATCATGAAGGTGTTACATCTATCATCATGAAGGTGTTACATCTATCATCATGAAGGTGTTACATGTATCATCTATCATCATGAAGGTGTTACATGTATCATCTATCATCATGAAGGTGTTACATGTATCATCTATCATCATGAAGGTGTTACATCTATCATCTATCATGAAGGTGTTACATCTATCATCATGAAAGTGTTACATCTATCATCATGAAGGTGTTACATCTATCATCTATCATCATGAAGGTGTTACATCTATCATCTATCATCATGAAGGTGTTACATCTATCATCATGAAAGTGTTACGTCTATCATCATGAAGGTGTTACATCTATCATCATGAAGGTGTTACATCTATCATCATGAAGGTGTTACATCTATCATCATGAAGGTGTTACATGTATCATCTATCATCATGAAAGTGTTACATCTATCATCATGAAAGTGTTACATCTATCATCATGAAAGTGTTACATCTATCATCATGAAGGTGTTACATCTATCTATCATCATGAAGGTGTTACATCTATCTATCATCATGAAGGTGTTACATCTGTCATCATGAAGGTGTTACATCTATCATCTATCATCATGAAGGTGTTACATCTATCATCATGAAGGTGTTACATCTGTCATCATGAAGGTGTTACATCTATCATCTATCATGAAGGTGTTACATCTATCATCATGAAGGTGTTACATCTGTCATCATGAAGGTGTTACATCTATCATCTATCATCATGAAGGTGTTACATCTATCTATCATCATGAAGGTGTTACATCTATCTATCATCATGAAGGTGTTACATCTGTCATCATGAAGGTGTTACATCTATCATCATGAAGGTGTTACATCTATCATCTATCATCATGAAGGTGTTACATCTGTCATCATGAAGGTGTTACATCTATCTATCATCATGAAGGTGTTACATCTGTCATCATGAAGGTGTTACATCTATCTATCATCATGAAGGTGTTACATCTGTCATCATGAAGGTGTTACATCTATCATCTATCATCATGAAGGTGTTACATCTGTCATCATGAAGGTGTTACATCTATCTATCATCATGAAGGTGTTACATCTATCTATCATCATGAAGGTGTTACATCTGTCATCATGAAGGTGTTACATCTATCATCTATCATCATGAAGGTGTTACATCTATCATCATGAAGGTGTTACATCTGTCATCATGAAGGTGTTACATCTATCATCTATCATCATGAAGGTGTTACATCTATCTATCATCATGAAGGTGTTACATCTATCTATCATCATGAAGGTGTTACATCTATCTATCATCATGAAGGTGTTACATCTATCATCATGAAGGTGTTACATCTATCTATCATCATGAAGGTGTTACATCTATCTATCATCATGAAGGTGTTACATCTATCATCTATCATCATGAAGGTGTTACATCTGTCATCATGAAGGTGTTACATCTATCTATCATCATGAAGGTGTTACATCTATCATCATGAAGGTGTTACAACTATCATCATGAAGGTGTTACATCTATCATCATGAAGGTGTTACATCTATCATCATGAAGGTGTTACATCTGTCATCTATCATCATGAAGGTGTTACATCTATCATCATGAAGGTGTTACATCTATCATCATGAAGGTGTTACATCTGTCATCTATCATCATGAAGGTGTTACATCTATCATCATGAAGGTGTTACAACTATCATCATGAAGGTGTTACATCTATCATCTATCATCATGAAGGTGTTACATCTATCATCTATCATGAAGGTGTTACATCTATCATCATGAAGGTGTTACATCTATCATGAAGGTATTACATGTATCATCTATCATCATGAAGGTGTTACATCTGTCATCTATCATCATGAAGGTGTTACATCTATCATCATGAAGGTGTTACATCTGTCATCTATCATCATGAAGGTGTTACATCTATCATCATGAAGGTGTTACATCTATCATGAAGGTGTTACATGTATCATCTATCATCATGAAGGTGTTACATGTATCATCTATCATCATGAAGGTGTTACATCTGTCATCTATCATCATGAAGGTGTTACATCTATCATGAAGGTGTTACATGTATCATCTATCATCATGAAGGTGTTACATCTATCATCTATCATCATGAAGGTGTTACATCTATCATCTATCATCATGAAGGTGTTACATCTATCATCATGAAGGTGTTACATCTATCATCATGAAGGTGTTACATCTATCATCTATCATCATGAAGGTGTTACATCTATTATCATGAAGGTGTTACATGTATCATCTATCATCATGAAGGTGTTACATCTATCATCATGAAGGTGTTACATCTATCATCATGAAGGTGTTACATCTGTCATCATGAAGGTGTTACATCTATCATCATGAAGGTGTTACATCTATCATCTATCATCATGAAGGTGTTACATCTATCATCATGAAGGTGTTACATCTATCATCATGAAGGTGTTACATCTGTCATCATGAAGGTGTTACGTCTATCATCATGAAGGTGTTACATCTATCATCATGAAGGTGTTACATCTATCATCATGAAGGTGTTACATCTATCATCATGAAGGTGTTATATCTAATCAAAGAGTTTATCAGACTCATCTTTTAGGAAATAACACAGGTGATAGGACAACACTAAAAATAGATTTAAAAACTGACAGCACACGACGTGTCTTACACCTGACTCTACATCACATTTAAAGACTTAATATGTGATTTTTTTGATCCAGCAGATGTCGCCCTTGAGCACCAGCATGAAACCAAAACAACTCGTGCTGCATTGTTGTGTTAGCATGCTAATGCTAGCGATCTTTATTCTGCTCGTATCTTCACACTGCATGTAAATTTACCTGAAATGAGCGTGATCTAGAAACACAGTTAGGCAGTGAGTACAGTATGTTATTCTTCTTTTCTCTAGTCCCTCAATTAAACAACTTTTATACTCGAGGGGAGGAGTCAGCCGGCCATCCGGGCGATGTAAACAAACTGAAGATAGGACTCTGAAAACATCACAGACAGTGGGACTCGGGTGTTACACCCATTGTAGACAGTCATGACTCACAGAGTTATTTTCAGATAATTTATTTCTATTATATATTTATATATTTAAGTGTAATATAAAGACTTTAACACGCTGTCAGAGGATTTGCACTGAAACTTGTGTTCCTGTTCCCTCTTTGGGAGCGCGGTGCAGCGGAGCAGATTAATCATCTTCTTTAATGATCTCTACTTTATTCTGACTAACGATGCAGCTGCTCCGTCATGTTTTACAGCCCGCTGTGACTCAGACGATCAGGTGTGTCCTCTCTGCAGGTGATGGAGGCGGTGCGAGGAGGGGGGGGCGGGGCTGACCTGCAGAGGGAGTGTGATGAAGAGGAGCAGCAGGTTTCCTCTCAGGACACAGAGAAGAAGAAAGATGGAGGACACCATGAAGGTGAGTGATCACCTTTCAAAACACAAACTTCTTCTTAGAACATCAAACAGCTGATCAGTGTTTCCTCTGCAGCTGCTGACCAGCTGACGGAGGACGGTGGGAACGCCATCCCAGTTCAACCAGTCAACAACTGTAGCCCCCCCCCACACAAGCACACACACACAGACACGCACAGCAACACACACAACCACACAGACACACACAGCAACACACACAACCACACACACACAGACACACACAACCACACACACAACCACACACACACAGACACACACAGCAACACACACAACCACACACACAACCACACACACAACCACACACACAGCGACACACACAGAGACACACACAACCACACACACACACACAGAGACGCACACAGAGACACACACAACCACACACACAACCACACATACAGTGACACACACAGAGACACACACAGAGACACACACAGTGACACACACAGTGACACACACATTGACACACACAGTGACACACACAGAGACACACACAGAGACACACATAGTGACACACACAGAGACACACACAGTGACACACACAGAGACACACACAGTGACACACACAGAGACACACACAGTGACACACACAGTGACACACACAGTGACACACACAGAGACACACACAGTGACACACACAGAGACACACACAGTGACACACACAGTGACACACACAGTGACACATACAGTGACACACACAGTGACACACACAGTGACACATACAGTGACACACACAGTGACACACACAGTGACACATACAGCCTCACAGCCGACGACAGCGTGAAGGTAAAAGAACGATCCTGACCGGTTTCACTTTTTACAACATGAAGCGTCTTTAGAGCTCAACAGTGACCGCCCACTTTTTCGGCGGCGCTGGTTCCTTCAGTAAATTTCCCCGTTTCAAATCCTTCGTTGACTTTTCACAAAATCTCCACATCAAGAGATTGAACCCTGTAACCATGACAACCAGCTACCCCAATACTCACGACGGTAAAACAGGCAAAGTACAAGAACATTTTTCATTTTTTCTTCCAGAGTCAATGAACTACATATCCCACAATGCATTGCAAATGATGCCTCTTTTTCTTAAATGTGACTGTAGTCGTTATCGGGAAACATTTCCTCATTAACAGCGAGCTCCACCAATCAAAGAGTCCACTACGGAGAAAAAGAACCGGATTTCTACTTCAGGAACCAAACTGTTGATCTCTATATTAGAAAACCTCCCTCCTGTTTTCAGAGATGTAGTGTGTGTGTGTGTGTGTGTGTGTGTGTGTGTGTGTGTTCAGTCTTCAGGTCCTCTCAGCTTCAAGGTGAACGGTCTCCTCGTCTCTCTGTCTGGTCAGTGTTTGTTGTATTTAAATCTAAAATGAATTTCATGACTTTGAACTTGATTTCCCTCCAAACACGTCTGACAGCCTCTCACGTCTAAAGTCATCGTGTCAGCTCCTCACAGTTTAACTTTAGAGATTATTTTCCATAATGCACCTGGTGGAAATTTACCACTACAACTCTTTGAAGTGTCCTCCTCTTTGACCCTGAGAGAGAAGAAGAACGACCTGCTGCCCTCAAATGTAAATCAGTTTCGTTACATCCTGTTTAAAATAACATCAGAGAGGAGAGGGCGGAGCTTCAGGAGGTCGTTCTGTTTGATGACATTACATCCTGTTTAAAATAACATCAGAGAGGAGAGGGCGGAGCTTCAGGAGGTTGTTCTGTTTGATGACATTACATCCTGTTTAAAATAACATCAGAGAGGAGAGGGCGGAGCTTCAGGAGGTCGTTCTGTTTGATGACGTTACATCCTGTTTAAAATAACATCAGAGAGGAGAGGGCGGAGCTTCAGGAGGTTGTTCTGTTTGATGACATTACATCCTGTTTAAAATAACATCAGAGAGGAGAGGGCGGAGCTTCAGGAGGTCGTTCTGTTTGATGACATTACATCCTGTTTAAAATAACATCAGAGAGGAGAGGGCGGAGCTTCAGGAGGTCGTTCTGTTTGATGACATTACATCCTGTTTAAAATAACATCAGAGAGGAGAGGGCGGAGCTTCAGGAGGTCGTTCTGTTTGATGACATTACATCCTGTTTAAAATAACATCAGAGAGGAGAGGGCGGAGCTTCAGGAGGTCGTTCTGTTTGATGACATTACATCCTGTTTAAAATAACATCAGAGAGGAGAGGGCGGAGCTTCAGGAGGTCGTTCTGTTTGATGACATTACATCCTGTTTAAAATAACATCAGAGGGGAGAGGGCGGAGCTTCAGGAGGTCGTTCTGTTTGATGACGTTACATCCTGTTTAAAATAACATCAGAGAGGAGAGGGCGGAGCTTCAGGAGGTTGTTCTGTTTGATGACATTACATCCTGTTTAAAATAACATCAGAGAGGAGAGGGCGGAGCTTCAGGAGGTTGTTCTGTTTGATGACATTACATCCTGTTTAAAATAACATCAGAGAGGAGAGGGCGGAGCTTCAGGAGGTCGTTCTGTTTGATGACATTACATCCTGTTTAAAATAACATCAGAGAGGAGAGGGCGGAGCTTCAGGAGGTCGTTCTGTTTGATGACATTACATCCTGTTTAAAATAACATCAGAGAGGAGAGGGCGGAGCTTCAGGAGGTCGTTCTGTTTGATGACATTACATCCTGTTTAAAATAACATCAGAGAGGAGAGGGCGGAGCTTCAGGAGGTCGTTCTGTTTGATGACGTTACATCCTGTTTAAAATAACATCAGAGAGGGCGGAGCTTCAGGAGGTTGTTCTGTTTGATGACATTACATCCTGTTTAAAATAACATCAGAGAGGAGAGGGCGGAGCTTCAGGAGGTCGTTCTGTTTGATGACGTTACATCCTGTTTAAAATAACATCAGAGAGGAGAGGGCGGAGCTTCAGGAGGTTGTTCTGTTTGATGACATTACATCCTGTTTAAAATAACATCAGAGAGGAGAGGGCGGAGCTTCAGGAGGTTGTTCTGTTTGATGACATTACATCCTGTTTAAAATAACATCAGAGAGGAGAGGGCGGAGCTTCAGGAGGTTGTTCTGTTTGATGACATTACATCCTGTTTAAAATAACATCAGAGAGGAGAGGGCGGAGCTTCAGGAGGTCGTTCTGTTTGATGACGTTACATCCTGTTTAAAATAACATCAGAGAGGAGAGGGCGGAGCTTCAGGAGGTCGTTCTGTTTGATGACGTTACATCCTGTTTAAAATAACATCAGAGAGGAGAGGGCGGAGCTTCAGGAGGTCGTTCTGTTTGATGACATTACATCCTGTTTAAAATAACATCAGAGAGGAGAGGGCGGAGCTTCAGGAGGTCGTTCTGTTTGATGACGTTACATCCTGTTTAAAATAACATCGGAGAGGGCGGAGCTTCAGGAGGTTGTTCTGTTTGAAGTCTTCTAAAATAAAAATCATAACTAAAGCGTCCCACAGAGACGTTTGAATCCGTGTTGTTTTGATGTTCTTCATCAGAGCGCTCTCTGTACAGCGATGAACAGGTTCTGTGTTTGTCCTACAGGCGCTGCAGAGCTGAAGCTGTGTTCTCATCCTGGAGGTTCACTCA
>NW_026870226.1:35000-40000 GCF_963584025.1 Labrus mixtus
TGTGACCATTCAAATGACTGTGTGTGTGTGACCATTCAAATGACTGTGTGTGTGTGTGTGACCATTCAAATGACTGTGTGTGTGTGTGTGACCATTCAAATGACTGTGTGTGTGTGTGTGTGACCATTCAAATGACTGTGTGTGTGTGTGTGTGACCATTCAAATGACTGTGTGTGTGTGTGACCATTCAAATGACTGTGTGTGTGTGTGACCATTCAAATGACTGTGTGTGTGTGTGTGTGTGTGTGACCATTCAAATGACTGTGTGTGTGTGTGTGTGTGTGTGTGTGTGTGTGTGTGTGTGTGACCATTCAAATGACTGTGTGTGTGTGTGACCATTCAAATGACTGTGTGTGTCCTGCAGGTGTGTGACTTCAGGTCGTCCTTCCACTCAGACCTCTGGTCCCACTTTGAGCTCAGTCACAAAGACACCAAATACCTGCTGTGTCCGTTCTGTGTGAGAGTGATAAGCACCTCGGCCTTCTACCAGCAGCACATCTCCCGACACCAGGTACACACCTTCACCTGGAGCCGTATTAGAACACCTGTCAATAACACCAGATATTTCACAAGTGTGTGTTTGTGTGTGTGTGTAGAGGAAGTACGTGTTCGGGTGTGATCAGTGCCGTCTCCACTTCCTGTACGTTAAAGAGCGTATTCAACACAAACAGATCCACCACAGAACCCACATCAAACCTGCTCAGCTGACCGGACTCAAACCTGGAACCAAGGTACGCCTCAAGTCCAAAACAGTCCAAACATTATCGATAAAACATGAAGAACAAAACTGACCAGAAGGCGTGTGTGTGTGTGTGTGTGTGTGTGTGTGTGTGTGTGTGTGTGTGTGTGTGTGTGTGTGTGTGTGTGTGTGTGTGTGTGTGTGTGTGTGTGTGTGTGTGTGTGTGTGTGTGTGTGTGTGTGTGTGTGTGTGTGTGTGTGTGTGTGTGTGTGTGTGTGTGTGTGTGTGTGTGTGTGTGTGTGTGTGTGTGTCTCTGTGTGTGTGTCTCTGTCTCTGTGTGTGTGTGTGTGTGTGTGTGTGTGTGTGTCTCTGTCTCTGTGTGTGTGTCTCTGTGTGTGTGTGTGTGTGTGTGTGTGTGCAGGTGACTGTGAGGATGTACTCTCTGACTAGACGATCAGAGACTGAAGAGGGACTGAAGAAATCGTCTCCATTTAAGGTCAGTGTGTAAAAACCAGCTGGACTGATGTTTGGTTCCCAGATCGATGAAGCTGCGCTGACATCACCGTCGCACCACCAACTCACAGAAACAACCAATCAAACACTACCTCACCAGAGCGTCCACAGGCCGTCGCTAAACGCTACCTCACCAGAGCGTCCACAGGCCGTCGCTAAACGCTACCTCACCAGAGCGTCCACAGGCCGTCGCTAAACGCTACCTCACCAGAGCGTCCACAGGCCGTCGCTAAACGCTACCTCACCAGAGCGTCCACAGGCCGTCGCTAAACGCTACCTCACCAGAGCGTCCACAGGCCGTCGCTAAACGCTACCTCACCGCGTCCACAAGCCGTCGCTAAACGCTACCTCACATTTAGATAGTAGTATATACTGATTTAGGTAGTAGTATATACTGATTTAGGTAGTAGTAGTAGTATATACTGATTTAGGTAGTAGTATATACTGATTTAGATAGTAGTATATACTGATTTAGGTAGTAGTATATACTGATTTAGGTAGTAGTAGTATACTGATTTAGGTAGTAGTATATACTGATTTAGGTAGTAGTATATACTGATTTAGGTAGTAGTATATACTGATTTAGGTAGTAGTAGTATACTGATTTAGGTAGTAGTATATACTGATTTAGGTAGTAGTAGTAGTATACTGATTTACATAGTAGTAGTAGTAGTAGTATATACTGATTTAGGTAGTAGTAGTATACTGATTTAGGTAGTAGTAGTATACTGATTTAGATAGTAGTAGTAGTATATACTGATTTAGGTAGTAGTAGTAGTATACTGATTTAGATAGTAGTAGTAGTAGTAGTATACTGATTTAGGTAGTAGTAGTATACTGATTTAGGTAGTAGTATATACTGATTTAGGTAGTAGTAGTAGTAGTAGTAGTAGTATACTGATTTAGATAGTAGTAGTAGTAGTAGTATACTGATTTAGATAGTAGTAGTAGTAGTAGTAGTAGTATACTGATTTAGATAGTAGTAGTAGTAGTAGTAGTAGTAGTATACTGATTTAGATAGTAGTAGTAGTAGTAGTAGTAGTAGTAGTAGTATACTGATTTAGATAGTAGTAGTAGTAGTATACTGATTTAGATAGTAGTAGTAGTAGTAGTAGTAGTAGTATACTGATTTAGATAGTAGTAGTAGTAGTAGTAGTAGTAGTAGTAGTAGTATACTGATTTAGGTAGTAGTAGTATACTGATTTACATAGTAGTAGTAGTAGTAGTAGTATACTGATTTAGATAGTAGTAGTATACTGATTTAGATAGTAGTAGTATACTGATTTACATAGTAGTAGTAGTAGTAGTATACTGATTTAGATAGTAGTAGTAGTATACTGATTTAGACAGTAGTAGTATACTGATTTACGTAGTAGTAGTAGTAGTAGTAGTATACTGATTTAGATAGTAGTAGTATACTGATTTAGATAGTAGTAGTAGTAGTATACTGATTTACATAGTAGTAGTAGTAGTAGTATATACTGATTTAGATAGTAGTAGTATACTGATTTAGATAGTAGTAGTATACTGATTTAGGTAGTAGTAGTATATACTGATTTAGACAGTAGTAGTATACTGATTTAGATAGTAGTAGTAGTAGTAGTAGTATACTGATTTAGACAGTAGTAGTAGTAGTAGTAGTAGTAGTAGTAGTAGTAGTATACTGATTTAGATAGTAGTAGTAGTAGTATACTGATTTAGATAGTAGTAGTAGTAGTAGTAGTAGTAGTAGTAGTATACTGATTTAGATAGTAGTAGTAGTAGTAGTAGTATACTGATTTAGATAGTAGTAGTAGTAGTAGTAGTAGTAGTATACTGATTTAGATAGTAGTAGTAGTAGTAGTAGTAGTAGTAGTAGTATACTGATTTAGGTAGTAGTAGTATACTGATTTACGTAGTAGTAGTAGTAGTAGTATACTGATTTAGATAGTAGTAGTATACTGATTTAGATAGTAGTAGTAGTAGTAGTAGTAGTAGTAGTAGTAGTATACTGATTTAGATAGTAGTAGTAGTAGTCGTAGTAGTAGTAGTAGTATACTGATTTAGATAGTAGTAGTAGTAGTAGTATACTGATTTAGATAGTAGTAGTAGTAGTAGTAGTAGTATACTGATTTAGATAGTAGTAGTAGTAGTATACTGATTTAGATAGTAGTAGTAGTAGTAGTAGTAGTAGTATACTGATTTACATAGTAGTAGTAGTAGTAGTATATACTGATTTAGATAGTAGTAGTATACTGATTTAGATAGTAGTAGTATACTGATTTAGATAGTAGTAGTAGTAGTATACTGATTTAGATAGTAGTAGTATACTGATTTACATAGTAGTAGTAGTAGTAGTATACTGATTTAGATAGTAGTAGTAGTAGTATACTGATTTAGACAGTAGTAGTATACTGATTTACGTAGTAGTAGTAGTAGTAGTATACTGATTTAGATAGTAGTAGTATACTGATTTAGATAGTAGTAGTAGTAGTAGTAGTAGTAGTAGTATACTGATTTACATAGTAGTAGTAGTAGTAGTAGTAGTATATACTGATTTAGATAGTAGTAGTAGTATACTGATTTAGATAGTAGTAGTATACTGATTTAGGTAGTAGTAGTATATACTGATTTAGACAGTAGTAGTATACTGATTTAGATAGTAGTAGTAGTAGTATACTGATTTAGACAGTAGTAGTAGTAGTAGTATACTGATTTAGATAGTAGTAGTAGTAGTAGTAGTAGTAGTATACTGATTTAGATAGTAGTAGTAGTATACTGATTTAGATAGTAGTAGTAGTAGTAGTAGTAGTAGTATACTGATTTAGATAGTAGTAGTAGTAGTAGTAGTAGTAGTAGTAGTATACTGATTTAGATAGTAGTAGTAGTAGTAGTAGTAGTAGTAGTAGTAGTATACTGATTTAGATAGTAGTAGTAGTAGTAGTATACTGATTTAGGTAGTAGTAGTATATACTGATTTAGACAGTAGTAGTATACTGATTTAGATAGTAGTAGTAGTAGTATACTGATTTAGACAGTAGTAGTAGTAGTAGTATACTGATTTAGATAGTAGTAGTAGTAGTAGTAGTAGTAGTATACTGATTTAGATAGTAGTAGTAGTAGTAGTAGTAGTAGTATACTGATTTAGATAGTAGTAGTAGTATACTGATTTAGATAGTAGTAGTAGTAGTAGTAGTAGTAGTAGTAGTAGTATACTGATTTAGATAGTAGTAGTAGTAGTATACTGATTTAGGTAGTAGTAGTATACTGATTTACATAGTAGTAGTAGTAGTATACTGATTTAGGTAGTAGTATATACTGATTTAGATTGTAGTATATACTACATACTCCCTGACCTAAACACAGCTTGTCATGTTTACATTTGTCTTCTTCTCAGGTGGTGGACGTGGGCTCGCTCCCGCCCCGACAGGAAGCTCCTCAGAGGAAGCTGGTGGAGAGTCTGGGAGGACTGCTGTCCACGCTGAGCCAGGAGAGGTACTCGCTCTACCACGACCACAATCTGAGTTACTGTAGTAAAACATGTTTAATCTCTCTCTCTCTCTCTCTCAGTATGTCAACTGATGTCTCTCTCTCTCTCTCTCTCTCTCAGTATGTCAACTGATGTCTCTCTCTCTCTCTCTCTCACTATGTCAACTGATGTCTCTCTCTCTCTCTCTCTCAGTATGTCAACTGATGTCTCTCTCTCTCTCTCAGTATGTCAACTGATGTCTCTCTCTCTCTCTCTCTCTCAGTATGTCAACTGATGTCTCTCTCTCTCTCTCAGTATGTCAACTGATGTCTCTCTCTCTCTCTCTCTCTCTCAGTATGT
>NW_026870226.1:47500-52500 GCF_963584025.1 Labrus mixtus
GAGCCAAACACAGTTTCGCTGTACCGGCCGTGTGTGGGCTTAATCTTTGAGACAAGCATATGCTACTGGCAGGATCAACCAGGTAGCCCGGGATGCCTGCCCGGCGGCGTTGTTTATGGGGCGGTAGTTTACACATTCATCTGTGTACGCATATTCAAATAAATTGTCCACAATAATAGCTCCATAGATTTGACCCACTGAGGCGCTCTCTGATTGGTTACATTTAGGAGGAAGAAGATTTGAACTGATTTGAGCAGCTGAGCGTTCTTTCATCAGTAGAAGTTCATCAAACCTCCTCCTCTCTGTCCATACAGCATCAGATAGAACAGGAAGCTGTCAGGAGAACACTTCCTGTTATATCTCATGCTCTGTGTTTGTGCTGCTGTACCATGTGATGGACATTAGATGGCGCCAGAGTTCTATAAATAATCTTCAGTTCTGTCTCAGAATAAGAGAGGTGTTCTCCTCCAATCACATCGTTACAGTATAAACAACACTCACACACAACCCCTAACTCCTAAACCCTATCCCCTAACTCCTGACCACTAAACCCTAACTCCTAAACCCTGACCCCTAAACCCTAACTCCTAAACCCTATCCCATAACACCTAACTCCTGACCCCTAAACCCTGACCCCTAAACCCTAACTCCTAACCCCTGAGCCCTAAACCCTAACTCCTATCCCATAACACCTAAACCCTGACCCCTAAACCCTAACTCCTAACCCCTAAACCCTAACTCCTAACCCCTGGCCCCTAAACCCTAACTCCTGACCCCTAAACCCTAACTCCTAATCCCTGACCCTCACTTCACCTTCTCCTGTCTCTAAACATCCAACTGTTTGTTTCAGAGACGAGAGACAGAAGAGCAAAGAAGAACAACACACACTACAGGTACACACACACACTCTGAACACACACACACACACACACACACACTCTGAACACACACAGACACACACACACTCTGAACACACACACACACACACACACACACACACACTCTGAACACACACACACACACACACACACACACACACACACACACACACTGAACACACACAGACACACACACACTCTGAACACACACACACACACACTACAGGTACACACACACACTCTGAACACACACACACACACACACACACACACACACACTCTGAACACACACAGACACACACACACTCTGAACACACACACACACACTACAGGTACACACACACACTCTGAACACACACACACACACACACACTCTGAACACACACAGACACACACACACTCTGAACACACACAGACACACACACACACTCTGAACACACACACACACACACACACTCTGAACACACACAGACACACACACACTCTGAACACACACACACACACACTACAGGTACACACACACACTCTGAACACACACACACACACACACACACACACACTCTGAACACACACAGACACACACACACTCTGAACACACACACACACACACTACAGGTACACACACACACACACACACACACACACACACACTCTGAACACACACACACACACACTCTGAACACACACAGACACACACACACACACTCTGAACACACACACACTCTGAACACACACACACTCTGAACACACACACACACACACACACTTAACACACACACACACACACTGAACAGACACACACACACACACACACACTCTGAACACACACACACACACACACACTCTGAACACACACACACACTCTGAACACACACACACTCTGAACACACACACACACACTCTGAACACACACACACACTCTGAACACACACACACTCTGAACACACACACACACACACACACTCTGAACACACACACACACTCAGAACACACACACACTCTGAACACACACACACACACTCTGAACACACACACACACTCTGAACACACACACACACACACACACACTCAGAACACACACACACTCTGAACACACACACACACTCTGAACACACACACACACACACACACACACACACTGAACACACACACACACTCTGAACACACACACACACTCTGAACACACACACACACACACACACACACACACACACACACTCTGAACACACACACACACACACACACACACACTCTGAACACACACACACACACACACACACACTCTGAACACACACACACACACACACACACTGAACACACACACACACACTCTGAACACACACACACACACACACACACACACACACACACACACACTCTGAACACACACACACACACACACACACACACTCTGAACACACACACACACACACACACACACACTCTGAACACACACACACACACACTGAACACACACACACACACACACACACACTCTGAACACACACACACACTCTGAACACACACACACACACTCTGAACACACACACACACACTCTGAACACACACACACTGAACACACACACTCACACACTGAACACACACACACACACACTCTGAACACACACACACACACTCTGAACACACACTCTGAACACACACACACACTCTGAACACACACACACACACACTCTCTGAACACACACACACACACACTCTGAACACACACACACACACACTCTGAACACACACACACACACACTCTGAACACACACACACACACACACACACACACACACTCTCTGAACACACACACACACACACACACTCTGAACACACACACACACACACACTCTGAACACACACACACACACACTCTGAACACACACACACACACGCTGAACACACACACACACACACACACTCTGAACACACACACACACACACACTCTGAACACACACACACACACACACACACTCTCTGAACACACACACACACACACTCTGAACACACACACACACACACACTCTGAACACACACACACACACACTCTGAACACACACACACACACACACTCTGAACACACTCACTGAACCAAACCAGAGCTAGGTGGAATCCGGGCTTTACTTCTTCTCTCCTTGTGCTCCTCACATCACTTCCTGTTCTTCCTTACATCACTTCCTGTTCTTCCTTACATCACTTCCTGTTCTTCCTTACATCACTTCCTGGTCTTCCTTACATCACTTCCTGGTCTTCCTCACATCACTTCCTGTTCTTCCCTCGCAGTGTGAAACCATCGGGAGCCTTCATCCCCCTCCACCTCCTCCCCTCTGGACCCTCTGGACACGCCCACTCCTCTACCCAGCTGTCAGTCAAACTGCTCTCCTCCCCCTCCCCCCTCTCCTCCCCCCCCGTCATGACCATCACTTTCCTGGGTCCCCGTCAGAGATCTGGCCAGGTGAGAGCTGGCCAGGTGAGAGCTGGGGCGTCTCCTCTGTCCTGCTCCCAGCTCTCCGTGGTCCTCCTCGCTCTGTGTCATGGCGTCCATCACGCCGCCCTCACATCCCACACGCCTCCTCTCACCATCGCCTCCTGGATCTGGCAGCAGGAGCGCCAGCTGTCGGACAGGAAGTGGCTGTGGAGGACGGAGAAGGTGGCGTTGTGGGTGCTGGGTCAGAGGGAGCAGCAGCTGGAGGTGAGCAGAGACGTCCTGCTGCAGACGGCGAGGGCGGCTCTGGGAGAGGACAGCGGCCTGATGGAGCGTTACAGCTGGAGCGTGGACTTCCTGTTGAGACACGAGCTCAGCCTGCAGCCCGTACACACCGCCGGCTTCAAACACCAACGAGGAAGACTGCCGAGGAGCGTCAGAGACCGGAGCCGCGCCTTCATACTCGGACTGTCTGAACAGGTCAGAGGTCAAAACACCTGAGACTCTTCTTCAGGTGTTTTTAAATGTTCAGAGAGAGACGATCGCTCACACTTTGATTTGTCTTCAGATCCTCGGCGGCCATCTTCCTCCTGAGTCTTTGGGCTGCATGGATGAGTTCTGCGTCTTCATCGACCCTCTCAAGTTCTCCGTCCACGACTCTTCGGCCTTCACGCTGCTCGCCTCCTCGGGGGACAAACCCGTCTTCAACGTGGTCCTGTCCGCCCTGTCTACTGGAGCGTTCCTGCCGCCCCTCCTGTTCTTCGGGGGAAACCCCTCACATGTTCCCGAAGGTTTTCCTGACAACGTCCTGCTGGAGGCACGACGGGAAGGATTCACCGACCAGGAACGCCACGAGATCTGGATCAACAAGGTCCGGTTCCTCAAGCTCTTATTGTGAAATCCCCTGTTCCTCACGCTCTTATTGTGAAATCCTCTGTTCCTCACGCTCTTATTGTGAAATCCCCTGTTCCTCACGCTCTTATTTTGAAATCCTCTGTTCCTCACGCTCTTATTGTGAAATCCTCTGTTCCTCAAGCTCTTATTGTGAAATCCCTTGTTCCTCACGCTCTTATTGTGAAATTCTCTGTTCCTCACGCTCTTATTGTGAAATCCTCACGCTCTTATTGTGGAATCCTCTGTTCCTCACGCTCTTATTGTGAAATCCCCTGTTCCTCACGCTCTTATTGTGAAATCCCCTGGTGATGTGACATCCTGCTCACCTGTCCTGTGTGTGTGTGTGTGTGTGTGTGTGTGTGTGTGTGTGCAGGTGTGGCGCCCCCTTGTGACCTCACAGTGTAACAGTGAGTCTGTCCTGATGGTGGACGTACATCAGGGTCACCTGACAGACGACTTCAGAGACTCGTTGTCCTCCACAGACGTCGTCTTCATCCCGTCAGGATGCTCCAGTCGCCTGCAGCCACTCCAGGTCGCCGTCACACCTGTGCTCAAGGACTTCCTGCAGGTACGCTTACCTGTCTCACATCTCACTATCCGTATCACCTGTCTGTCTCACCTGTCTCAATCTATCTCAGCTGTCTGTCTCACCTGTCTGTCTCACCTGGTTCAATCTGTCTCACCTGTCTCCATCTGTCTCACCTGTCTGTCTCACCTGTCTCAATCTGTCTCAGCTGTCTGTCTCACCTGTCTGTCTCATCTGCTTCAATCTGTCTCACCTGTCTCAATCTGTCTATCT
>NW_026870226.1:57500-75000 GCF_963584025.1 Labrus mixtus
TAGAAATAAAGATTAGGTTCATTGATGATTCATCCTCACCTGTGTGTTGGAGGCAGATGTGAGCAGCGTTTCCCACCAGCTGCTTGTGTTTACAGTGATCACACAGTAAACATAAGCTAACAGCAGCTAGCCTTCAGTTCACATGACACACACACACATGGCCTGACTGACCTCAACAGACTCTCACGCCGTCCTGAGCTGCGTTCAGCAACATTAAACGTCCCCGCTGTCACTGTTCAAAATAGAAACCATGAGAACATCACGTTTTCCCAGCATGCCCTGGAGCGAGGAAGCGACCACCCGAGGACGCTTCTGATCAGCTGGGAGACGCACCATGGGAAGGATTTTAGGACATTTTGACCTCTGCTGACCTTGGGTTTTAATTTAGCTTCAGATTTAGGACATCAAACCTGAGGATCCCAGCATGAGCTCGGCACAGTTAGCTCAGATGCTAACAGCTGCTAATGTCTTCTTCTACAATCAATCAATGAAACCTGCATCACTGAGACACAGATTGAAAGGTTGACTACAGAAGAAGAAACGCTCAGTCTTTATTTAAATCCTTTAAAAAGTTAGTAAAGTTGAGAAGAGGCTATTATTAGCCTTTATAACGGTTAGCCTCTTGAGCTAGTTAGCTTACAACACTCCTAGTTTCTTTAGATGAACCAACTTGTAATTCTTGTATCAGAAAAGAGTTCTTTACTATTGTTATTAGTAATATTAGTATTACTGAGTATTTATTTAATGTTGAGAATAATCATGAGCACCATACGCTAATGTTAGCTGATGGTGCTAAACCGGTTTCCTCTGCTTTGAGTCTTTACCAGAACTTAAACAAGCTAACTATAGTTTTACTAACATCAGCTTGATTCACCAAGTGTAGTTTTTTATTCCATTAGCTTGTTTCTATAACGTTAGCTTGTTTCTATGACATTATCTTGTTTCATGAACATTAGCTTATTTCTATAACGTTAGCTTGTTTCTATAACGTTAGCTTGTTTCTATAACATTAGCTTGTTTCTATAACGTTAGCTTGTTTCTATACCGTTAGCTTGTTTCTATAACGTTAACTCGTTTCATGAACATTAGCTCTTTATATAACGTTAACTTGTTTCTATAACGTTAGCTTGTTTCTATAACGTTAGCTTGTTTCATGAACATTAGCTTGTTTCATGAACGTTAGCTTGTTTCATGAACGTTAGCTTGTTTCTATAACGTTAGCTTGTTTCTATAACGTTAACTTGTTTCTATAACGTTAGCTTGTTTCTATAACGTTAACTTGTGTCTATAACGTTAGCTTGTTTCTATAACGTTAGCTTGTTTCTATAACGTTAGCTTGTTTCTATAATGTTAACTTGTTTCTATAACGTTAGCTTATTACTATAACGTTAACTTGTTTCTATAACGTTAGCTTGTTTCATGAACATTAGCTTGTTTCATGAACATTAGCTTGTTTCTATAACGTTAGTTTGTTTCTATAACGTTAGCTTATTTCTATAACGTTAACTTGTTTCTATAACGTTAGCTTGTTTCTATAACGTTAACTTGTTTCTATAACGTTAGCTTGTTTCTATAACGTTAACTTGTTTCTATAATGTTAACTTGTTTCATGAACATTAGCTTGTTTCTATAAGGTTAACTTGTTTCTATAACGTTAGCTTGTTTCTATAACGTTAACTTGTTTCTATAACGTTAACTTGTTTCTATAACGTTAGCTTGTTTCATGAACATTAGCTTGTTTCTATAACGTTAGCTTGTTTCTATAACATTAGCTTATTTCATGAACGTTAGCTTGTTTCTATAACGTTAACTTGTTTCTATAACGTTAACTTGTTTCTATAACGTTAACTTGTTTCATGAACATTAGCTTGTTTCTATAACGTTAACTTGTTTCTATAACGTTAACTTGTTTCTATAACGTTAACTTGTTTCATGAACGTTAGCTTGTTTCTATAACGTTAACTTATTTCTATAACGTTAACTTGTTTCTATAACGTTAACTTGTTTCATGAACATTAACTTGTTTCTATAACGTTAACTTGTTTCTATAACGTTAGCTTGTTTCTATAACGTTAGCTTGTTTCATGAACATTAACTTGTTTCTATAACGTTAACTTGTTTCTATAACGTTAACTTGTTTCATGAACATTAGCTTGTTTCTATAACGTTAGCTTGTTTCTATAACGTTAGCTTGTTTCTATAACGTTAGCTTGTTTCTATAATGTTAACTTGTTTCTATAACGTTAACTTGTTTCTATAACATTAGCTTGTTTCTATAACGTTAACTTGTTTCTATAACGTTAACTTGTTTCATGAACATTAGCTTGTTTCTATAATGTTAGCTTGTTTCTATAACATTAACTTGTTTCTATAACGTTAACTTGTTTCTATAACGTTAACTTGTTTCATGAACATTAGCTTGTTTCTATAACGTTAACTTGTTTCTATCACGTTAGCTTGTTTCTATAACGTTAACTTGTTTCATGAACATTAGCTTGTTTCTATAACGTTAGCTTGTTTCATGAACATTAACTTGTTTCTATAACGTTAGCTTCTTTCTATAACGTTAGTTTGTTTCTATAACGTTAACTTGTTTCATGAACGTTAGCTTGTTTCTATAACGTTAGCTTGTTTCTATAACATTAGCTTGTTTCTATAACGTTAACTTGTTTCATGAACATTAACTTGTTTCTATAACGTTAGCTTATTTCTATAACGTTAGCTTATTTCTATAACGTTAACTTATTTCTATAACGTTAACTTGTTTCATGAACGTTAACTTATTTCTATAACGTTAACTTGTTTCATGAACGTTAGCTTGTTTCTATAACGTTAACTTGTTTCTATAACATTATCTTGTTTCTATAACGTTAACTTGTTTCTATAACGTTAGCTTGTTTCATGAACATTAGCTTGTTTCTATAACGTTAGCTTGTTTCTATAACGTTAGCTTGTTTCTATAACGTTAGCGTGTTTCATGAACATTAGCTTGTTTCTATAACGTTAGCTTGTTTCTATAACGTTAACTTGTTTCTATAACGTTAGCTTGTTTCTATGACGTTAGCTTGTTTCTATAACGTTAACTTGTTTCATGAACATTAGCTTGTTTCTATAACGTTAGCTTGTTTCTATAACGTTAGCTTGTTTCTATAACGTTAACTTGTTTCTATAACGTTAACTTGTTTCATGAACATTAACTTGTTTCTATAACGTTAACTTGTTTCTATAACTTTTAGCTTGTTTCTATAACGTTAGCTTGTTTCTATAACATTAGCTTGTTTCATGAACGTTAGCTTGTTTCTATAACGTTAACTTGTTTCATGAACATTAGCTTGTTTCTATAACGTTAGCTTGTTTCTATAACGTTAACTTGTTTCATGAACGTTATCTTGTTTCTATAACTTTTAGCTTGTTTCTATAACGTTAGCTTGTTTCTATAACATTAGCTTGTTTCATGAACGTTAGCTTGTTTCTATAACGTTAACTTGTTTCTATAACGTTAACTTGTTTCATGAACGTTAGCTTGTTTCTATAACGTTAACTTGTTTCTACAACGTTAGCTTGTTTCTATAACGTTAGCTTGTTTCTATAACGTTAACTTGTTTCTATAACGTTAGCTTGTTTCTATAACGTTAACTTGTTTCTATAACGTTAACTTGTTTCTATAACGTTAGCTTGTTTCATGAACATTAGCTTGTTTCTATAACGTTAGCTTGTTTCTATAACATTAGCTTATTTCATGAACGTTAGCTTGTTTCTATAACGTTAACTTGTTTCTATAACGTTAACTTGTTTCTATAACGTTAACTTGTTTCATGAACATTAGCTTGTTTCTATAACGTTAACTTGTTTCTATAACGTTAACTTGTTTCTATAACGTTAACTTGTTTCATGAACGTTAGCTTGTTTCTATAACGTTAACTTATTTCTATAACGTTAACTTGTTTCTATAACGTTAACTTGTTTCATGAACATTAACTTGTTTCTATAACGTTAACTTGTTTCTATAACGTTAGCTTGTTTCTATAACGTTAGCTTGTTTCATGAACATTAACTTGTTTCTATAACGTTAACTTGTTTCTATAACGTTAACTTGTTTCATGAACATTAGCTTGTTTCTATAACGTTAGCTTGTTTCTATAACGTTAGCTTGTTTCTATAACGTTAGCTTGTTTCTATAATGTTAACTTGTTTCTATAACGTTAACTTGTTTCTATAACATTAGCTTGTTTCTATAACGTTAACTTGTTTCTATAACGTTAACTTGTTTCATGAACATTAGCTTGTTTCTATAATGTTAGCTTGTTTCTATAACATTAACTTGTTTCTATAACGTTAACTTGTTTCTATAACGTTAACTTGTTTCATGAACATTAGCTTGTTTCTATAACGTTAACTTGTTTCTATCACGTTAGCTTGTTTCTATAACGTTAACTTGTTTCATGAACATTAGCTTGTTTCTATAACGTTAGCTTGTTTCATGAACATTAACTTGTTTCTATAACGTTAGCTTCTTTCTATAACGTTAGTTTGTTTCTATAACGTTAACTTGTTTCATGAACGTTAGCTTGTTTCTATAACGTTAGCTTGTTTCTATAACATTAGCTTGTTTCTATAACGTTAACTTGTTTCATGAACATTAACTTGTTTCTATAACGTTAGCTTATTTCTATAACGTTAACTTATTTCTATAACGTTAACTTATTTCTATAACGTTAACTTGTTTCATGAACGTTAACTTATTTCTATAACGTTAACTTGTTTCATGAACGTTAGCTTGTTTCTATAACGTTAACTTGTTTCTATAACATTATCTTGTTTCTATAACGTTAACTTGTTTCTATAACGTTAGCTTGTTTCATGAACATTAGCTTGTTTCTATAACGTTAACTTGTTTCTATAACGTTAACTTGTTTCATGAACATTAGCTTGTTTCTATAATGTTAGCTTGTTTCTATAACATTAACTTGTTTCTATAACGTTAACTTGTTTCTATAACGTTAACTTGTTTCATGAACATTAGCTTGTTTCTATAACGTTAACTTGTTTCTATCACGTTAGCTTGTTTCTATAACGTTAACTTGTTTCATGAACATTAGCTTGTTTCTATAACGTTAGCTTGTTTCTATAACGTTAGCTTGTTTCATGAACATTAACTTGTTTCTATAACGTTAGCTTCTTTCTATAACGTTAGTTTGTTTCTATAACGTTAACTTGTTTCATGAACGTTAGCTTGTTTCTATAACGTTAGCTTGTTTCTATAACATTAGCTTGTTTCTATAACGTTAACTTGTTTCATGAACATTAACTTGTTTCTATAACGTTAGCTTATTTCTATAACGTTAGCTTATTTCTATAACGTTAACTTATTTCTATAACGTTAACTTGTTTCATGAACGTTAACTTATTTCTATAACGTTAACTTGTTTCATGAACGTTAGCTTGTTTCTATAACGTTAACTTGTTTCTATAACATTATCTTGTTTCTATAACGTTAACTTGTTTCTATAACGTTAGCTTGTTTCTTGAACATTAGCTTGTTTCTATAACGTTAGCTTGTTTCTATAACGTTAGCTTGTTTCTATAACGTTAGCGTGTTTCATGAACATTAGCTTGTTTCTATAACGTTAGCTTGTTTCTATAACGTTAACTTGTTTCTATAACGTTAGCTTGTTTCTATGACGTTAGCTTGTTTCTATAACGTTAACTTGTTTCATGAACATTAGCTTGTTTCTATAACGTTAGCTTGTTTCTATAACGTTAGCTTGTCTCTATAACGTTAGCTTGTTTCTATAACGTTAACTTGTTTCTATAACGTTAACTTGTTTCATGAACATTAACTTGTTTCTATAACGTTAACTTGTTTCATGAACATTAGCTTGTTTCTATAACGTTAACTTGTTTCTATCACGTTAGCTTGTTTCTATAACGTTAACTTGTTTCATGAACATTAGCTTGTTTCTATAACGTTAGCTTGTTTCATGAACATTAACTTGTTTCTATAACGTTAGCTTCTTTCTATAACGTTAGTTTGTTTCTATAACGTTAACTTGTTTCATGAACGTTAGCTTGTTTCTATAACGTTAGCTTGTTTCTATAACATTAGCTTGTTTCTATAACGTTAACTTGTTTCATGAACATTAACTTGTTTCTATAACGTTAGCTTATTTCTATAACGTTAACTTATTTCTATAACGTTAACTTATTTCTATAACGTTAACTTGTTTCATGAACGTTAACTTATTTCTATAACGTTAACTTGTTTCATGAACGTTAGCTTGTTTCTATAACGTTAACTTGTTTCTATAACATTATCTTGTTTCTATAACGTTAACTTGTTTCTATAACGTTAGCTTGTTTCATGAACATTAGCTTGTTTCTATAACGTTAACTTGTTTCTATAACGTTAACTTGTTTCATGAACATTAGCTTGTTTCTATAATGTTAGCTTGTTTCTATAACATTAACTTGTTTCTATAACGTTAACTTGTTTCTATAACGTTAACTTGTTTCATGAACATTAGCTTGTTTCTATAACGTTAACTTGTTTCTATCACGTTAGCTTGTTTCTATAACGTTAACTTGTTTCATGAACATTAGCTTGTTTCTATAACGTTAGCTTGTTTCTATAACGTTAGCTTGTTTCATGAACATTAACTTGTTTCTATAACGTTAGCTTCTTTCTATAACGTTAGTTTGTTTCTATAACGTTAACTTGTTTCATGAACGTTAGCTTGTTTCTATAACGTTAGCTTGTTTCTATAACATTAGCTTGTTTCTATAACGTTAACTTGTTTCATGAACATTAACTTGTTTCTATAACGTTAGCTTATTTCTATAACGTTAGCTTATTTCTATAACGTTAACTTATTTCTATAACGTTAACTTGTTTCATGAACGTTAACTTATTTCTATAACGTTAACTTGTTTCATGAACGTTAGCTTGTTTCTATAACGTTAACTTGTTTCTATAACATTATCTTGTTTCTATAACGTTAACTTGTTTCTATAACGTTAGCTTGTTTCTTGAACATTAGCTTGTTTCTATAACGTTAGCTTGTTTCTATAACGTTAGCTTGTTTCTATAACGTTAGCGTGTTTCATGAACATTAGCTTGTTTCTATAACGTTAGCTTGTTTCTATAACGTTAACTTGTTTCTATAACGTTAGCTTGTTTCTATGACGTTAGCTTGTTTCTATAACGTTAACTTGTTTCATGAACATTAGCTTGTTTCTATAACGTTAGCTTGTTTCTATAACGTTAGCTTGTCTCTATAACGTTAGCTTGTTTCTATAACGTTAACTTGTTTCTATAACGTTAACTTGTTTCATGAACATTAACTTGTTTCTATAACGTTAACTTGTTTCTATAACTTTTAGCTTGTTTCTATAACGTTCGCTTGTTTCTATAACATTAGCTTGTTTCATGAACGTTAGCTTGTTTCTATAACGTTAACTTGTTTCATGAACATTAGCTTGTTTCTATAACGTTAGCTTGTTTCTATAACGTTAGCTTGTTTCTATAACGTTAGCTTGTTTCTATAACGTTAACTTGTTTCATGAACATTAACTTGTTTCTATAACGTTAACTTGTTTCTATAACTTTTAACTTGTTTCATGAACATTAGCTTGTTTCTATAACGTTAACTTGTTTCTATCACGTTAGCTTGTTTCTATAACGTTAACTTGTTTCATGAACATTAGCTTGTTTCTATGACGTTAGCTTGTTTCTATAACGTTAGCTTGTTTCATGAACATTAACTTGTTTCTATAACGTTAGCTTCTTTCTATAACGTTAGTTTGTTTCTATAACGTTAACTTGTTTCATGAACGTTAGCTTGTTTCTATAACGTTAGCTTGTTTCTATAACATTAGCTTGTTTCTATAACGTTAACTTGTTTCATGAACATTAACTTGTTTCTATAACGTTAGCTTATTTCTATAACGTTAGCTTATTTCTATAACGTTAACTTATTTCTATAACGTTAACTTGTTTCATGAACGTTAACTTATTTCTATAACGTTAACTTGTTTCATGAACGTTGGCTTGTTTCTATAACATTAGCTTGTTTCTATAACATTAACTTGTTTCATGAACATTAACTTGTTTCTATAACATTAGCTTGTTTCTATAACGTTAGCTTGTTTCTATAACGTTAACTTGTTTCATGAACATTAACTTGTTTCTATAACGTTAGCTTGTTTCTATAACATTAGCTTGTTTCTATAACGTTAACTTGTTTCATGAACATTAACTTGTTTCTATAACGTTACCTTATTTCTATAACGTTAACTTATTTCTATAACGTTAACTTATTTCTATAACGTTAACTTGTTTCATGAACGTTAACTTATTTCTATAACGTTAACTTGTTTCATGAACGTTAGCTTGTTTCTATAACGTTAACTTGTTTCTATAACATTATCTTGTTTCTATAACGTTAACTTGTTTCTATAACGTTAGCTTGTTTCATGAACATTAGCTTGTTTCTATAACGTTAGCTTGTTTCTATAACGTTAGCTTGTTTCTATAACGTTAGCGTGTTTCATGAACATTAGCTTGTTTCTATAACGTTAGCTTGTTTCTATAACGTTAGCTTGTTTCTATAACGTTAACTTGTTTCATGAACATTAACTTGTTTCTATAACATTAGCTTGTTTCTATAACGTTAGCTTGTTTCATGAACATTAACTTGTTTCTATAACGTTAGCTTGTTTCTATAACGTTAGCGTGTTTCATGAACATTAGCTTGTTTCTATAACGTTAGCTTGTTTCTATAACGTTAACTTGTTTCATGAACGTTAGCTTGTTTCTATAACGTTAGCTTGTTTCTATAACATTAGCTTGTTTCATGAACGTTAGCTTGTTTCTATAACGTTAACTTGTTTCTATAACATTAGCTTGTTTCATGAACGTTAGCTTGTTTCTATAACGTTAACTTATTTCTATAACGTTAACTTGTTTCTATAACGTTAACTTATTTCTATAACGTTAACTTGTTTCATGAACGTTAGCTTGTTTCTATAACATTAGCTTGTTTCATGAACATTAACTTGTTTCTACAACATTAGCTTGTTTCTATAACGTTAGCTTGTTTCATGAACATTAACTTGTTTCTATAACATTAGCTTGTTTCTATAACGTTAGCTTGTTTCATGAACATTAACTTGTTTCTATAACGTTAGCATGTTTCTATAACGTTAGCTTGTTTCATGAACATTAACTTGTTTCTATAACGTTAACTTGTTTCTATAACATTAGCTTGTTTCTATAACGTTAGCTTGTTTCTATAACGTTAACTTGTTTCATGAACATTAACTTGTTTCTATAACATTAGCTTGTTTCTATAACGTTAGCTTGTTTCATGAACATTAGCTTGTTTCTATAACGTTAGCTTGTTTCTATAACGTTAGCTTGTTTCTATAACATTAGCTTGTTTCATGAACGTTAGCTTGTTTCTATAACGTTAACTTATTTCTATAACGTTAACTTGTTTCTATAACGTTAACTTGTTTCATGAACGTTAGCTTGTTTCTATAACGTTAACTTATTTCTATAACGTTAACTTGTTTCTATAACGTTAACTTGTTTCATGAACGTTAGCTTGTTTCTATAACGTTAACTTGTTTCTATAACATTAGCTTGTTTCTATAACGTTAGCTTGTTTCTATAACGTTAACTTGTTTCTATAACGTTAGCTTGTTTCTATAACGTTAACTTGTTTCTATAACGTTAGCTTGTTTCTATAACGTTAGCTTGTTTCTATAACGTTAACTTGATTCTATAACGTTAACTTGTTTCTATAACGTTAGCTTGTTTCTATAACGTTAACTTGTTTCTATAACGTTAACTTGTTTCATGAACATTAGCTTGTTTCTATAACGTTAGCTTGTTTCTATAACGTTAACTTGTTTCTATAACGTTAGCTTGTTTCTATAACGTTAGCTTGTTTCTATAACGTTAGCTTGTTTCTATAACGTTAACTTGTTTCATGAACATTAACTTGTTTCTATAACGTTAACTTGTTTCTATAACGTTAGCTTGTTTCTATAACGTTAGCTTGTTTCTATAACGTTAGCTTGTTTCTATAACGTTAGCTTGTTTCATGAACATTAACTTGTTTCTATAACGTTAGTTTGTTTCTATAACGTTAACTTGTTTCTATAACATTAGCTTGTTTCTATAACGTTAACTTGTTTCTATAACGTTAGCTTGTTTCATGAACATTAACTTGTTTCTATAACATTAGCTTGTTTCTATAACGTTAGCTTGTTTCATGAACATTAACTTGTTTCTATAACGTTAGTTTGTTTCTATAACATTAACTTGTTTCATGAACATTAACTTGTTTCTATAACATTAGCTTGTTTCTATAACGTTAGCTTGTTTCTATAACGTTAGCTTGTTTCATGAACATTAGCTTGTTTCTATAACATTAGCTTGTTTCTATAACGTTAGCTTGTTTCATGAACATTAGCTTGTTTCTATAACATTAGCTTGTTTCTATAACGTTAGCTTGTTTCATGAACATTAACTTGTTTCTATAACGTTAGCTTGTTTCTATAACGTTAGCTTGTTTCATGAACATTAACTTGTTTCTATAACGTTAACTTGTTTCTATAACATTAGCTTGTTTCTATAACGTTAGCTTGTTTCTATAACGTTAACTTGTTTCATGAACATTAACTTGTTTCTATAACATTAGCTTGTTTCTATAACGTTAGCTTGTTTCATGAACATTAACTTGTTTCTATAACGTTAGCTTGTTTCTATAACGTTAGCTTGTTTCATGAACATTAACTTGTTTCTATAACGTTAACTTGTTTCTATAACATTAACTTGTTTCTATAACGTTAGCTTGTTTCTATAACGTTACCTTGTTTCATGAACATTAACTTGTTTCTATAACGTTAACTTGTTTCTATAACATTAGCTTGTTTCTATAACGTTAGCTTGTTTCTATAACGTTAACTTGTTTCTATAACGTTAACTTGTTTCTATAACGTTAGCTTGTTTCTATAACGTTAGCTTGTTTCTATAACGTTAACTTGTTTCATGAACATTAACTTGTTTCTATAATGAGATGAGAGAGAGATGATGATCTGAAAGGTTTTTAAAAACAGATGATGATCTGAAAGGTTTTTAAAAACAGATGATGATCTGAAGGTTTTTAAAAACAGATGATGATGATCTGAAAGGTTTTTAAAAACAGATTATGATGATCTGAAAGGTTTTTAAAAACAGAGATGATGATCTGAAAGGTTTTTAAAAACAGATGATGATGATCTGAAAGGTTTTTAAAAACAGATGATGATCTGAAAGGTTTTTAAAAACAGAGATGATGATGATCTGAAAGGTTTTTAAAAACAGATGATGATGATCTGAAAGGTTTTTAAAAACAGATGATGATGATCTGAAAGGTTTTTAAAAACAGATGATGATGATCTGAAGGTTTTTAAAAACAGATGATGATCTGAAAGGTTTTTAAAAACAGATGATGATCTGAAGGTTTTTAAAAACAGATGATGATGATCTGAAAGGTTTTTAAAAACAGATGATGATCTGAAGGTTTTTAAAAACAGATGATGATCTGAAGGTTTTTAAAAACAGATGATGATCTGAAAGTTTTTTAAAAACAGAGATGATGATCTGAAAGGTTTTTAAAAACAGATGATCTGAAAGGTTTTTAAAAACAGATGATGATGATCTGAAGGTTTTTAAAAACATGATGATGATCTGAAGGTTTTTAAAAACAGATGATGATGATCTGAAGGTTTTTAAAAACAGATGATGATCTGAAGGTTTTTAAAAACAGATGATGATCTGAAGGTTTTTAAAAACAGATGATGATGATCTGAAGGTTTTTAAAAACAGATGATGATGATCTGAAGGTTTTTAAAAACAGATGATGATCTGAAAGGTTTTTAAAAACAGATGATGATCTGAAGGTTTTTAAAAACAGATGATGATCTGAAAGGTTTTTAAAAACAGATGATGATCTGAAGGTTTTTAAAAACAGATGGTGATCTGAAGGTTTTTAAAAACAGATGATGATCTGAAGGTTTTTAAAAACAGATGATGATGATCTGAAGGTTTTTAAAAACAGATGATGATCTGAAAGTTTTTTAAAAACAGATGATGATGATCTGAAGGTTTTTAAAAACAGATGATGATGATCTGAAGGTTTTTAAAAACAGATGATGATGATCTGAAGGTTTTTAAAAACAGATGATGATCTGAAAGGTTTTTAAAAACAGATGATGATGATCTGAAAGGTTTTTAAAAACAGATGATGATGATCTGAAGGTTTTTAAAAACAGATGATGATGATCTGAAGGTTTTTAAAAACAGATGATGATCTGAAAGGTTTTTAAAAACAGATGATGATCTGAAAGGTTTTTAAAAACAGATGATCTGAAAGGTTTTTAAAAACAGATGATGATGATCTGAAAGGTTTTTAAAAACAAATGATGATGATCTGAAGGTTTTTAAAAACAGATGATGATCTGAAAGGTTTTTAAAAACAAATGATGATGATCTGAAGGTTTTTAAAAACAGATGATGATGATCTGAAGGTTTTTAAAAATAGAGATGATCTGAATGTTTTTAAAAACAGATGATGATGATCTGAAAGTTTTTAAAAACAGAGATGATGATCTGAAAGTTTTTAAAAATAGAGATGATGATCTGAAAGTTTTTAAAAACAGAGATGGACGTCAGAATCAAAGATAATACAAAACTCAATGAAACTCCATCTTCAGGGAGCGTCTGGTGTTCCCTCTCTGTTTCTCTCTCTCTTCCTCTGATGGTGTATTGTGTTCAGAGGAAACGCTCGCTGAGTCTCCAGATGGTTTACAGGACGTTCACACACACACACACACGCTCCCTGTGGAGTGTGTGTGTGTGTGTGTGTGAACCTGAGGGGTTTACATCTAATCATCTGTCAACATTTATTTTCTTTTTTCCGCTCTCAGTCTGTTTTTCCCACGATGCATTTGAAGTTTTCTGATTACTGGCGTCTCTCCGTGTTGGTGTCTCTAATCGATCCAGTGATCTGAAGTCGACTTTGTGAGTTCATCTGAATAAAAACATGGTTGAACTGTATTCATCCTGCAGATATGTAAACGTAGAGGTTTGATTATAAATCAAAGACATGAGCTGTGTGTGGTAGAGGTGAATAAAGCTTCCTTCCTTTGCTACATGGAGCTAGGCTAGCAGTTTCCCCCTGCTTTCAGCATCTGTGCTAAGCTAGGCTAACTGCGTCCTGACCTGGTTCATGTTCTGCACACAGACACAGAGAGGATCAAGAGACAGACTAAACGTGTCCTCGTTGTTTATTCTGTTACAGAGATCAATAAAGTTTATTCAATACTCACTAAACATTGTGTAAAGACCGAGGACGCACCTCTCTCTCCTCCTGCTGCAAAAAGTGAAGCCAAAGTAACACGGGAGCTGACATCTTCAGCATTTGGAGTGCAGTCGCTGTATTTAAGCCCCGCCCCTTCCTCTAACCCAATCACACATATGACTTCCTGCTAAAAGGTCAAAGGTCACTCAGGTGGGTTCAGACCACAGCGGAACAGATTCTGGTGTCGGTTTGTAGAAGACACGATCATCCAGAGCACACAGGAACGCAGGAGCCTCATTTGTTAACACAGCTGTCAATCATGATGTCACACTCCTTTATGTATCATCAGATAAATCAAACTAAACATGTCAGAAACATGAAATCAGCATGCATGTTAGTCCCATCTGTTTACATGGAGGAGGCGGAGCTTATGATCTAATCTGCAGCCAGGCAGCAGGGGGAGCTCTACATGTTTTGGCTTCACGCTGAGGGGAACTGTCTGTCGTCCATCTTTTTATTCAGAGTGCGTCGGCTGTAATCTGATGGATTCAACGGGATTTAAACCAACAGCCACTTTTTCTTCCACAGGTCAGAGGTCAGCTGGGATTAAACCCTGACTGAAGGTTTACCTGATGTTTGATGAACACTGGGATCTGATCCCGGATCAGTTCTGGAGGATGGTGTGTGGTTTGGCTACAGATCAGGAGCAGGGCTGTGATTATCAGAGATTTGGAGGTTTAATCCTCTGAGTGATTCTCAGATTAAAGGTTTGGATTCTGGAACATCCAGCTGAAATATGTAAACTGTCCTCCAGAGACCCTCATCAGAGACCCTCACCCTGTTCCCCCCACAGATTCAAACCCTGATGTTTACCTCCCTGTGATGTTTCTCCTTCAGGTAGTAACAGAGGAGAGACAGGATCAGCTGGGTGTGTGTGTGTGTGTGTGTGTGTGTGTGTGTGTGTGTGTGTGTGTGTGTGTGTGTGTGTGTGTGTGTGTGTCTGTCTGTCTGTCTGTCTGTCTGTCTGTCTGTCTGTGTGTGTGTGTCTGTGTGTGTGTGTGTGTCTGTGTGTGTGTGTGTGTGTGCGTGCATGCTTAGTTACAGTGCGTTTGTGATGTTTTCTGTCAGATGGGGCCTCTTTAGGGAGGTTTCCTGCTGTCATTGAAATCTGCTGTGGTCTAAAGTTTGTCGGCCCTCAGGGGCCCCCTGCTGGCCCCCTACTGGCCTGGGCATTAACATGGAGCTGCACAGCTGGATGTGAAACAATGGACTCAGCTCATGAGTCAGTTTTCTATTTTCAGTCAACAAGGAAACACACCTCATTGTGACATCATCAGTGACATCATCAGTGTTGGGGTTGTATCAAGTCAACTTTGGTTATATTCTTTAATAATTATTTCTAATTATTAATAATATAAATAAAATATCATCAAACTATGTTTAATCTCGTTTTGGGGCACCACCCTGTACTCAGGGAAATATAACCAAAATATCACTCAAATCAGTCTCAGATTAGTTATTTAATTACTAATATTATTAATAATTAATAACTATATTTAATAAATTGAAGGCGTGAAATCCGTACACAAAGCCTTCACACCCAGCTTATATCACAATGTAAATACACCAGTAATCACAAACAACTGCTCTCTTAAATTATAACAGAATTTATTTAAACAAAGCAACATCAATCCAAAATCAATGAACTTAATCAAACAAATAACTATTATAAACTAATCTAAGCAAACAAACATTATCAAGCACACCTTGTGAATGAGGTGTAAATGTGTGTGTGTGTGTGTGTGTGAGAGAGAGAGAGAGAGAGAGAGAGAGAGAAAACAAGATGGTGGAGAGAGACAATGCACCATGTGGCTTCGTCACATGGTGACAAAATGGTGGACAACAAAGGAAGCCGTGTGGCTGCCTTTTGAAATAGTTTGAGCTCTCTGAGCTGAGTTCAGTAACTGTTACTTTAACACCAGAAAGCCAGTGGCCGGACTTTGATTCAATGGCGGGTACACTGGTCTTTCTGATTGTGAAAGCCATTGACTGAAGGTAAACTAGCATAGCATTACACACACAGGTGAACACAGCAGTTCATCACAATAAAACAAATGCAGCAGCTCACAACAGATAATAAACAGAATGTGATGTCTTGTAAACAATGATGCATAATTATCAGTGGTTATAAAAGAAACATAACTATTTCTGAAACTATTTCTGCCCAGACCAAAGCTCTTACTTGGGGTAACTCCTGGTGATCGTTGCAAAGCTGGTTAGATCGTCACTCTGTTGAATGTTGAATCATCAGATTCAGGCAGGGTTCCTTCGTGGCAGATGTAGGAGGAGGGTAGCGGGATTCAGAGCTTCGACCAGAGCGCTGCTCTATAGGGTCTTCTGGTTGCAGGAGCCGAGTTCTTTATGTGTCCTTGTGGATTCAGGGATCAGTGGGCTTCCTTCAGCGCTCCTGTCCAGTTGCGTTCAATGACGTCTTACGAAAAATCGAAGGAAAGAAACTCTTCTTTTTGCTCGAACCTGATAGCATCTGATTGCGCCCAAAACTCCTAAAAATATGCCGTGGAAGTAGTCAGCTGAATCCTCTGATGCTTGAATTCAGCATGTGAAGAGCTACCTATACTGAGCTAGGAGATCAGCTCTGGAGTTTAACCTATGTAAGTCAAGAGGAGGAAAGGGTTTGTCTCGAATGCTGGAGTCCATCTTCTTGGAGAGGGTATCCTCTGGTGTCGGCAGACCACACTTGAAGAGAAGGAAGCAATGCCTGGTGATTGCTTTTAAAGACTGGAGCTGCCTGTGGGTTTACCTCAGCTTCCGGCCCCCCCTTTACGTCACACGTAGGTGTGAAGTACCGCAGGGGATTCTGGGATAAAGAGTCCTTTTAGGCCTCTGTGATCTCAGTAAATAACTCAAAGGCACAGACTGTCCTAAGCCTGCGTGGCCCAACATCAGTGACATCATCAGTGACGTCAGTGGACACCATATAAGGACATTTGAATGACCAGTCTGTCAGTTTATGTCCTTTAAGTGTAAAATAAATCAAACCTTTACCATGAGAGCTTTGAGATCAATGATCCAACCTTCAGCTTCACAAAGGCCCCGCCTCTTTTTTCAATGTAAATGTGAACTGTTTGTTCTGAAGCCTCGTCGTCCTCACAGCTGGAGCTCTACATTAGCAACCATTAGCATCCCTCTGGCTAGCATTAGCATTGTGAATGGCGTCCCAGCATGCAGTCTGTTGTCAGAGTGTGAAGAAGCAGGATGGAAGTTTTCTCTTGTTGTTGATGAAGATTTTTTCTCCATCTATCTTTCCTGTTTGTCGCTCTTTAATGATACGCTGCTGCAGTTAGCTTTCTCAGCCAATCACTTTCTTTCAGACTAATGAAGGAGTGAATGTATTTATTAGTCTCAGCTGACACATGGGGCCCACTCGGCTCAGTCTGGGTGGTTGATGAAGGGCCCCTGATGGCGCCCTGTGGGGGGGGGGCAGGGGGGGGTCCCAGCTGGTTCTGAGTTTTCTGTTTACATGCTCTGCCCATTTAAAGGCAGGTATATGTCCACAAACACCAACACAGCTCCGCCCCCACTGAGCCCCACAGACAGGTACACATGTGACCTCACAGACAGGTACACATGTGACCTCACAGACAGGTACTCGTGACCTCAGACAGGTACACTCGTGACCTCAGACAGGTACACATGTGACCTCACAGACAGGTTCACATGTGACCTCACAGACAGGTACTCATGTGACCTCACAGACAGGTACACATGTGACCTCACAGACAGGTACTCATGTGACCTCACAGACAGGTACTCATGTGACCTCACAGACAGGTACTCATGTGACCTCACAGACAGGTACACATGTGACCTCACAGACAGGTACTCATGTGACCTCACAGACAGGTACACATGTGACCTCACAGACAGGTACTCATGTGACCTCACAGACAGGTACTCGTGACCTCACAGACAGGTACACATGTGACCTCACAGACAGGTACTCATGTGACCTCACAGACAGGTACACATGTGACCTCACAGACAGGTACACATGTGACCTCACAGACAGGTACTCATGTGACCTCACAGACAGGTACTCGTGACCTCACAGACAGGTACACATGTGACCT
>NW_026870226.1:85000-87500 GCF_963584025.1 Labrus mixtus
GGAGAGGAGTGGAGACAGGAGACAGAGGAGAGGAGAGGAGACAGAGGAGAGGAGAGGAGACAGGAGAGGAGACAGAGGAGAGGAGAGGAGAGGAGGAGACATAGGAGAGGAGACAGAGGAGAGGAGAGGAGACAGAGGAGAGGAGACACAGGAGAGGACAGGAGAGGAGTGGAGACAGGAGACAGAGGAGAGGAGACAGAGGAGAGGAGAGGAGAGGAGACAGAGGAGACAGAGGAGAGGAGATAGAGGAGAAGAGAGGAGAGGAGTGGAGACAGGAGACAGAGGAGAGGAGAGGAGACAGAGGAGAGGAGACAGAGGAGAGGAGAGGAGACAGAGGAGTGGAGACAGGAGACAGAGGAGAGGAGAGGAGACAGAGGAGAGGAGACAGAGGAGAGGAGACAGAGGAGAGGAGAGGAGACACAGGAGAAGACAGGAGAGGAGTGGAGACAGGAGACAGAGGAGAGGAGACAGAGGAGACAGAGGAGAGGAGACAGAGGAGAGGAGATAGAGGAGAGGAGTGGAGACAGGAGACAGAGGAGAGGAGAGGAGACAGAGGAGACAGAGGAGAGGAGACAGAGGAGAGGAGACAGAGGAGTGGAGACAGGAGACAGAGGAGAGGAGACAGAGGAGACAGAGGAGAGGAGACAGAGGAGAGGAGACAGAGGAGAGGAGAGGAGAGGAGACAGAGGAGACAGAGGAGAGGAGAGGAGACAGAGGAGAGGAGACAGAGGAGAAGAGAGGAGAGGAGTGGAGACAGGAGACAGAGGAGACAGAGGAGATGAGACAGAGGAGACAGAGGAGACAGACGAGACAGAGGAGAGGAGAGGAGAGGAGAGGAGAGGAGGAGACATAGGAGAGGAGAGGAGAGGAGACAGAGGAGAGGAGACAGAGGAGAGGAGACATAGGAGAGGAGACAGACGAGAGGAGAGGAGACAGAGGAGAGGATACAGAGGAGAGGAGACAGAGGAGAGGAGACAGAGGAGACAGAGGAGAGGAGACAGAGGAGAGGAGACAGAGGAGAAGAGAGGAGAGGAGTGGAGACAGAGGAGAAGAGAGGAGAGGAGAGGAGTGGAGACAGGAGACAGAGGAGAGGAGAGGAGACAGAGGAGAGGAGAGGAGACAGGAGAGGAGAGGAGACAGAGGAGAGGAGAGGAGAGGAGGAGACATAGGAGAGGAGACAGAGGAGAGGAGAGGAGACAGAGGAGAGGAGATAGAGGAGAGGAGACAGAGGAGTGGAGACAGGAGACAGAGGAGAGGAGACAGAGGAGACAGAGGAGAGGAGACAGAGGAGAGGAGAGGAGACAGAGGAGAGGAGACAGAGGAGAGGAGAGGAGACAGAGGAGTGGAGACAGGAGACAGAGGAGAGGAGAGGAGACAGAGGAGAGGAGACAGAGGAGAGGAGACAGAGGAGAGGAGAGGAGACACAGGAGAAGACAGGAGAGGAGTGGAGACAGGAGACAGAGGAGAGGAGACAGAGGAGACAGAGGAGAGGAGACAGAGGAGAGGAGATAGAGGAGAGGAGTGGAGACAGGAGACAGAGGAGAGGAGAGGAGACAGAGGAGACAGAGGAGAGGAGACAGAGGAGAGGAGACAGAGGAGTGGAGACAGGAGACAGAGGAGAGGAGACAGAGGAGACAGAGGAGAGGAGACAGAGGAGAGGAGACAGAGGAGAGGAGAGGAGAGGAGACAGAGGAGACAGAGGAGAGGAGAGGAGACAGAGGAGAGGAGACAGAGGAGAAGAGAGGAGAGGAGTGGAGACAGGAGACAGAGGAGACAGAGGAGATGAGACAGAGGAGACAGAGGAGACAGACGAGACAGAGGAGAGGAGAGGAGAGGAGAGGAGAGGAGGAGACATAGGAGAGGAGAGGAGAGGAGACAGAGGAGAGGAGACAGAGGAGAGGAGACATAGGAGAGGAGACAGACGAGAGGAGAGGAGACAGAGGAGAGGATACAGAGGAGAGGAGACAGAGGAGAGGAGACAGAGGAGACAGAGGAGAGGAGACAGAGGAGAGGAGACAGAGGAGAAGAGAGGAGAGGAGTGGAGACAGAGGAGAAGAGAGGAGAGGAGAGGAGTGGAGACAGGAGACAGAGGAGAGGAGAGGAGACAGAGGAGAGGAGAGGAGACAGGAGAGGAGAGGAGACAGAGGAGAGGAGAGGAGAGGAGGAGACATAGGAGAGGAGACAGAGGAGAGGAGAGGAGACAGAGGAGAGGAGATAGAGGAGAGGAGACAGAGGAGTGGAGACAGGAGACAGAGGAGAGGAGACAGAGGAGACAGAGGAGAGGAGACAGAGGAGAGGAGAGGAGACAGAGGAGAGGAGAGGAGACAGAGGAGACAGAGGAGAGGAGAGGAGACAGAGGAGAGGAGACAGAGGAGAAGAGAGGAGAGGAGTGGAGACAGGAGACAGAGGAGACAGAGGAGATGAGACAGAGGAGACAGAGGAGACAGAGGAGAGGAGAGGAGAGGAGAGGAGGAGACATAGGAGAGGAGAGGAGACAGAG
>NW_026870227.1:0-10000 GCF_963584025.1 Labrus mixtus
CTCCTCTTCCTCCTCTTCCTCCTCATCTTCCTCTTCCTCCTCTTCCTCCTCCTCATCTTCCTCCTCCTCCTCCTCTTCCTCCTCTTCCTCCTCATTTTCCTCTACCTCCTCCTCATCTTCCTTCTCCTCCTCTTCCTCCTCTTCCTCCTCCTTTTCCTCCTCATCTTCCTCTTCCTCCTCTTCCTCCTCCTCATCTTTCTCTTCCTCTTCCTCTTCCTCTTCCTTCTCCTCTTCCTCCTCCTCTTCCTCCTCCTCTTCCTCCTCTTCCTCCTCCTCTTCCTCCTCCTCCTCCTCCTCTTCCTCCTCTTCCTCCTCCTCATCTTCCTTCTCCTCCTCTTCCTCCTCTTCCTCCTCATTTTCCTCCTCATCTTCCTCTTCCTCCTCTTCCTCCTCCTCATCTTCCTCTTCCTCTTCCTCTTCCTTCTCCTCTTCCTCCTCCTCTTCCTCCTCCTCTTCCTCCTCTTCCTCCTCCTCTTCCTCCTCTTCCTCCTCCTCTTCCCGCCTCAGTCACCCCGTCACACCAAGCCTCTTCCGCCCAATCAGGATGGAAATCCACTTCCTGTTGGATTAACGAGGCCGCGGAGCGTCGCACGTATTGGAGCATTAAATCCTGTGAAGGCCGTCAGCCGACTGTGAGTTTATCAAACAGCGTCGAGTCGTGATGTTCAGCAGCGTGACCTGATCAGACACAGGAAGCAGTCACAGCCAATCAGCACGCAGCAGCTCATGTTCTGACTGAGACATAGAGACTCGGAGGTCACAGAGGTCACAGGAACAACAACAAACACTGACTGTACTTCGAGTGGGGACGGTCGACCAATCAGGAGGCAGGAGGCTGCAGGAGTTAATTTAAGAGATTGTTATAAAAAATAAAAACACAGGAGAAATAAACGTCTGTACTCGCCTCTTAAACTTAAACCTGCATTCTCTCTGATGACCAGCAGGGGGCGACTCTGCTGCTGTGTTTGATTAAACGTTCAGTAAAAACCTTCCTCATGACTTAAAGTTCTCATTGCCTGATTCGCTGACGGACTGTGAGGCTTTAGTACCCGCTCAGACTTAACTCCTCCCCTTACTGCGCTGCAGAGCAAACAGCGTCTCAGTAACGTGTTTGAGTGTTTACATGAACCACCATGAGGTCATTACGGGAGAAACCGTCCCGTTTCTATAAACATCAGCATGATTCACAAACAGCTCCGTGTTGCTGTGACGTCACGCTCAGGGTGTCTCACTGTCAACCTCAAATCTGAGCAGCTGTTTTCATCTCAAAGCTTCCTGATTGATGAGAAAGTACGCCAGCGTAGGATGCTGAAAATCCAGAGACACAGCAAGCCGTACTTTGAGTTCAAAAACATATTTAATAACCCGTTAGCTGCTAACGTTAGCATTCAGCTACTTCCTAGATATATATATATATATATATATATATATATATATACATATATAGAGAGAGAGAGAGAGAGAGAGAGAGGAGCTCAGGGTGCCAGTTCCCCCGGTAGTCTAAGCCTATAGCAGCATAACCAAGAGCTGGTCTACACCAGCACCAGCCCTAACTATAAGATTTATCAAAAAGGAAAGTTTTAAGTCTATTCTTAAAAATACAGACTGTGTCTGCCTCCCGGACTCCGGCTGGAAGACGATTCCAGAGGAGAGGAGCCCGATAACTGAAGGCTTTACCTCCCATAGTACACTTAGAGACTGTAGGTACCATGAGCAGGCCTGATAACTGAAGGCTCTACCTCCCATAGTACATTTAGAGACTGTAGGTACCACGAGCAGGTCTGATAACTGAAGGCTTTACCCCCCATAGTACATTTAGAGACTGTAGGTACCACGAGCAGGCCTGATAACTGAAGGCTTTACCCCCCATAGTACATTTAGAGACTGTAGGTACCACGAGCAGGTCTGATAACTGAAGGCTCTACCTCCCATAGTACATTTAGAGACTGTAGGTACCACTAGCAGGCCTGATAACTGAAGGCTTTACCTCCCATAGTACATTTAGAGACTGTAGGTACCACGAGCAGGCCTGACGACTGAAGGCTCTACCTCCCATAGTACACTTAGAGACTGTAGGTACCACGAGCAGGCCTGATAACTGAAGGCTCTACCTCCCATAGTACATTTAGAGACTGTAGGTACCACGAGCAGGCCTGATAACTGAAGGCTCTACCTCCCATAGTACATTTAGAGACTGTAGGTACCACGAGCAGGTCTGATAACTGAAGGCTCTACCTCCCATAGTACATTTAGAGACTTTAGGTACCACGAGCAGGCCTGATAACTGAAGGCTTTACCTCCCATAGTACATTTAGAGACTGTAGGTACCACGAGCAGGCCTGATAACTGAAGGCTCTACCTCCCATAGTACACTTAGAGACTGTAGGTACCACGAGCAGGTCTGATAACTGAAGGCTTTACCCCCCATAGTACATTTAGAGACTGTAGGTACCACGAGCAGGCCTGATAACTGAAGGCTTTACCTCCCATAGTACATTTAGAGACTGTAGGTACCACGAGCAGGCCTGATAACTGAAGTCTCTACCTCCCATAGTACATTTAGAGACTGTAGGTACCACGAGCAGGCCTGATAACTTGAAGGCTCTACCTCCCATAGTACATTTAGAGACTGTAGGTACCACGAGCAGGCCTGATAACTGAAGGCTCTACCTCCCATAGTACATTTAGAGACTGTAGGTACCACTAGCAGGCCTGATAACTGAAGGCTTTACCTCCCATAGTACATTTAGAGACTGTAGGTACCACGAGCAGGCCTGACGACAGAAGGCTTTACCTCCCATAGTACACTTAGAGACTGTACCAGTAGTAGGCCTGATAACTGAAGGCTTTACCTCCCATAGTACACTTAGAGACTGTACCACTAGTAGGCCTGATAACTGTAGGCTCTACCTCCCATAGTACATTTAGAGACTGTAGGTACCACGAGCAGGCCTGACGACTGAAGGCTTTACCTCCCATAGTACACTTAGAGACTGTACCAGTAGTAGGCCTGATAACTGAAGGCTCTACCTCCCATAGTACACTTAGAGACTGTACCACTAGTAGGCCTGATAACTGTAGGCTCTACCTCCCATAGTGCATTTAGAGACTGTAGGTACCACGAGCAGGTCTGATAACTGAAGGCTTTACCCCCCATAGTACATTTAGAGACTGTAGGTACCACGAGCAGGTCTGATAACTTGAAGGCTCTACCTCCCATAGTACATTTAGAGACTGTACCACTAGTAGGCCTGATAACTGAAGGCTCTACCTCCCATAGTACATTTAGAGACTGTAGGTACCACGAGCAGGTCTGATAACTGAAGGCTCTACCTCCCATAGTACATTTAGAGACTGTAGGTACCACTAGTAGGCCTGATAACTGAAGGCTCTACCTCCCATAGTACATTTAGAGACTGTAGGTACCACTAGTAGGCCTGATAACTGAAGGCTCTACCTCCCATAGTACACTTAGAGACTGTAGGTACCATGAGCAGGCCTGTATTCTGGGACCGTAATGTTCTCGAGGGACAGTACGGCACTAGTAGCTCTTTAAGGTAAGATGGTGCCTGGCCATTTAGAGCTTTGTAGGTGAGAAGAAGGATCTTGAATTCTATTCTAGACTGTATAGGGAGCCAGTGCAGAGAAGCCAGGACAGGAGTGATGTGGTCCCTTTTCCTAGTTCTGGTTAGTACACGAGCTGCAGCGTTCTGGACTAGTTGAAGAGTCTTTAGAGACTTACCAGAGCACCCTGACAAAAGAGAGTTACAATAATCCATGACATGACATATATTTATAGCAATGTTTAAAAAGAAGATTATCAAAAAACAGACATTAAATAACAGTCAGAGCAAACATTAAAGGTGCGATTTCAATGATTGTGAGGTTAGCATTAAAGTGTCCGACTAGAGGCTGACTCTTAGGACAGCTGTGCCGATGGGAAATGGAAAAAGGAAGAATTCCTAGTTAAGATTGATGTTTGAGAATTACTGATATGGTAAAAAAGGCGTTTTTATTTAGAGCGGAATGATTTGAGGGTTACTCGTGTGGCGTCTTGTGGGGTCGTGTGGGGTCTTGTGGGGTCGTGAGGGGTCGTGAGGGGTCGTGAGGGGTCGTGAGGGGTCTTGTGGGGTCGTGTGGGGTCTTGTGGGGTCGTGAGGGGTCGTGAGGGGTCGTGTGGGGTAGTGAGGGGTCGTGAGGGGTCGTGTGGGGTCGTGAGGGGTCGTGAGGGGTCGTGTGGGGTCGTGTGGGGTAGTGAGGGGTCGTGAGGGGTCGTGAGGGGTCGTGAGGGGTCGTGTGGGGTCGTGTGGGGTCTTGTGGGGTCGTGAGGGGTCGTGAGGGGTCGTGTGGGGTCGTGTGGGGTAGTGAGGGGTCGTGAGGGGTCATGTGGGGTCTATATGTCATGATGAATGTCTGACCGTAAACATTTGTGACGGCCGTATGTAAATATGAAATTAAGCGTAACATGAATATAAACATCGCTCAAGTAGTTAGCTAACAAAACGATCAGATTAAAAGTTTCATAAACTGCAGACAGAGTGATGTGAGAATAACAGCGGTCTGCACAGAGCACGTTACGTTGGGACCTCAGGGGGACAAAACTGACCCTCGTCTATGCAAATTGTGGGAGGAGCTGGAGAGGGGTGCGTATCCCAATTATCCAAATATGGTCACTTCTAATTTAAAAGATGGTGAAACCAAAATGAACGTTTCTCTCTCTTTTTTTTTTTTTAATGACGTTATATTTGTGCACACTGAGGTCACTCTGAGGTCAGCTCTTCTGTTTTTCCCTGCGCTCTGACTGACAGGCTCATTAGCTCATTGGCATTGCAGCGAGGAAACTCTGCAGCCGATTGGCCGCTAAGCGTGCGGAACAACAACAACAGTGGCTTCTGTCCAACCAGAGCGCAGCGCCCAGACTGAGAAAGCTTCAGTCTTCTGGCAGAGTTTGTGTTAAATATTAATGAGCGGTCAGATTAGCAGAACTCCCAGCAGCCACTGGGGTCGTGTAATCCAGGCCGTGTTGGGGTGCTGATAAGACCGGGCGGGGGTCCGTCTGACGCTGAGGAGACGACTCGCCCCCTCCCTCACTGACGGGTTCAACACTGACGATAGGAGGAGGAACAGGAAGTGATCAGTAATGATGTTAAAATGTGTTTCTGTTGGACACGCCGAGCCTCACTCAAAAACAGTTTTTCTTAAATTTGTTCCAAAAAAAGATCCTCATAAAAGTCTTAAACAGATTCATGAAGCTGTTTTTCACTCGTCAGCTGGAAGCTTGTTTGCACTCGGCCCTGCAGTCTCATGCCCATATATGGACCTACATATCATACATTTATGATTGTGGGAGATCTTGACTTATATTTTGCTTTTATAATTTGTTATTTCATGAATTTTAAAAGAGCAGTATGTAGAGAGCTGTCCCCCCCCCCCCTCCTCTCTAGAGTCCATGCTCACACAGGTCACCATGTGGTGGACTCTGAAGCTTCAGTGTTTATCCAGCTCCGCATGGGTCTGTAAACCTTTCTGTGTTCTAACCTCTCTCCATTTTTCAAAAGCATCTCCAATATTGATCCTAGTTTGAGCACGTTTCTGCTCGTGGAGCTTATTAGAAACATGCAGAGGCTTTTTAGGTCGGGTACAATCACTTCTATCTGAACCACTTCTCTTGCCCGCTTCCATCGCTGCAACACCTGTTGACCTGATAACTGCTCTCATATCTGACAAACTGAGGGGCGTCCAAAACGGCCGTGTGGGGGTGCAAATATGCAACAAATAAAAATGGCATATCGGCACTGAAATGTCCGTGAGAGTCCTCTGAGTATTTGTAGATTTTGATCTTAGCTAAGAAGAAATCCCAAGAACTGTTGGTCCCAGTGACCTTTGACCTCCATACAGTGTTTACATCAGAGTGAGTGTTGGACCTGCAGCAGCTATCAGGCTGTAAATATGTTTGTGTTGTTATTCGGGTCCTTGAATGCATCGCAGCAAACCGGACAAAATCTATTCACCGGACAGGTGAAGGAGAGGAATGAGTCCATCATCAGATGCAGACAAACTGTTTCCAGACGGCGTGAAATTAATCAGAATTTGGTTTCTAGGATTTCTACTTTTGTTGCCGTGGTATCAAACAGCTGTCGATAGTGTTTTAGTTTTACCAGCATCATGTTCAAAGTTTTGTATTCTGTTGCCGTGACGACCGGTCATTGCTTTCAGGTGCACGTTGTGCAGCATCAGTCTGTCGTCTCTCCAGAGGATTTAACGACTGCCTCGCGTCCACCTCAAGGACAAACTGTCTTAAACGACCTTGAGTCTTCGCTGAGCAAACGTAACGTGTGTCAGATAATCGACGAGAACTCAGAAGGAGGCAACATAGTTTTATTTCTTAATGTTTTAAAAACTGAAATCTGTTTCATGAAGACGGGTCCAGCGTGACCACAGACCGGTCCGAACTGGTCTTTAAAGACAGACGTGTTGGAGAGCGGTCAGAGGTGATTTCCTCTCAGATCAGAGTGAGAGTTTGTCTCGATCGAGGATCTCTGGGAGGAGCCTCTCCGTCCTCTCGGGGAATTCTGGGAATGATGGCAGCTATTGTTGAAGGCGGCGTGTGATTGGTGGAGCGTATCGCCCGCTGACAGCCGGGACAAAGAGGGAGGGGGGCGCTCGACCAAGTAGAACTAATCCACCCCTTCTCCGACCCCCCTCTGACCCCCCTGGACCCTCCAGACCCCCCCTCTGACCCCCCTCATGGTTCTGAAGGCCAGCGGGGTCACAAAGAAAAACTTAAAGCAGATTTCAGTTCAGCACTGAAGCGTTAGAGGTTTGAGTCGTTGACATATTATTTATTATTATATTAACTGAAGGATTGTTTTAGTTTATCACGCCTTTATTTTACACGAGACAAGCTGATTTTCAAAATAAAGTTGTGCTCAGTAAAAGACGGGTTGACTCATGAATCCTCTTCAGTTATTTTATACACTCTGTAAATTTCTATTTTTAATCTTTTCGATGTTTTGAAATTTGCTTTTACATAAAATGTATTATTATTATTAATATTACATTTTAAACGCATCAGAACGAGAAGATTAGGAAATATAAAGAAACACGTAGGAGCACAGAAGACATTTTAAACAATAAATGATTTAACATCAGAATAAAATAAAATTTAATCTATTTTAGTAAAAAGTTAGAATTTGAACTTTTTCACCGTAAAAGCCGATTTAATAATTGATTAATTATTTTTATTAATTTGTAAATGTCTGAACAAAAACTGTGATTTTATAAATACAGTCACAACAAAACCATTATTATTTATTTTGTTAAAAAATATTTTAGAGTAACGTCAGAAACACCTCAACTCATTTTATAAAAAATGTTTTATATGTGTGTGTGTGTGTGTGTGTGTGTGTGTGTGTGTGTGTGTGTGTGTGTGTGTGTGTGTGCGTGTGCATCTTGTTTTCATGATCGCAGATGAATAAATTGAAATGTAAACTTGGTTCTAACTCGTCCCATTTGTGATTTTAAATATTTACTCATTTGGATTTCACTTTATTTATTTATTTATTCCTCTTTATTGTTTTCTCATAAACGTATTTCTTCTTTCTCTTCGTTTTTATTATTTCTCTGGCATTGTTGTTGTTTCCTTTTACTCGTATTTGAACTTTTCTAATTTTTTTTGCTTTTTTTGTGAGTTTTCATAAATGAAGTTACAAATTAACAACACTCTTCAACCTTTCTGATTCCTGAGTTTTTATTTGAAACTCAAATCTGTGAAATGAGCTGAACTCTGAACTCTCTGAGTCGTGTGATTTTACTGTTTTTCTCTTTGTCCTTGACTTCATTAATATGAGACTGACCTCTGATGGTTTAATATAAATATAAATAATCTGCTGGAGGGTTTCGGGGTGAATGCTGACGGAGAGGATTTTCCATAAAGAAGGCGTCTGTTTGCACGCGCTCAGTCCGCCGTCCCTGCAGAGCCGTGAGGTTTCACGTTTCACCCTCCAGAGAGCAACAAATCAAATGCTGTTGACCTCTGACCTTTAACTGCCCCCCCCCCCCATCAACCATCACCTCCAACACCTCGGCCCGCGCTCTGAGGGATTATTTTTTAACTTTCTCTCATCGCATCTGAAACAGGATTCTATTTTATTAAAATGTGAAACAAGACGTCAGCTGCTGTCTGTTATCCTCCATCACGACGTCTTTCTCTGCTGGGTCGGATTATTTAGAACATCTGATATTTTTAATGTTTGTACTGAAACACTGAACTGACCAACAGAGTCCAGTTTATTCAGGTCAGGAAACGTTTGATTCAGGATGGATGATTTGGAAAGAGCGACTCGTGGAGACGGACTTCAGATCGTTTCCTGGTTTTTGTTTTTGTTAAAACAAATTAAAAATCCTCACTGCACTTAAAGTCTTTAAAACACTTCAGGATAAGTTGTACGAGTCGAAGTGTAGTCGAGCTTTTCTCTCTGATCTTAAAAAGATGAGGATTGGACCAGGACTGGATCAGGACTGGGTCAGGACTGGATCAGGACCTCGTTACAGACGGAGATTCTGAAACAAACTAAGAAACAGACCCGTCTTGTATTCTGCTCTTGTTCCTTCTCCTTCTTCGTTTATTCAGAGAGAAAAACAAAAATATTGTTTTTAAGTTTATTAGAGATGAAGCTGAACTGAAAGTCTGAGACGTAGAAAGTAAAACAATCTGAAAGTGTTTGAGTGTGTGAGTCCCTCGGTGTCGTCTGGCAGGTCGTTGTGACTCTCCTCAAACATGAAAGATAAAAAAGTCAAAATGTTGTTCAAGAAAAAACATGTTGAGAAAAACTGATGAATCGTTATGAACCAGAATTTTCAACTTCGATTTTATTTATGTAAAAATTAAATAATATTGATATCTGTTTGTTACCACGGCAACAAAAATAGAAGTCCTTGGCATCCTAATGTTGAATGAATTATTGTTTTTGATTATTAAAAATTTCAATTAAACTCCTGAACATGATCTGAATTACATTTAAAATGTCAGCCGCTGTGCAGGAGTTTGTTTATATTTCATGTTGACTCAGCACTTTTTATTCTGACTGTAAGGGAATCTGCTGTTTCTCCAACACTGCCTCTTACATGTTTTACCTCATTAGCCTTTAAACATGTTTTTGTCTTTTGTGCCCGTCTGGGACAAATAACGTTGAAGTTTCTTCTTGTAATATATTTATTTTGGATGAAATATATTTCTTTAAGCATCAGAACATTCTGATGCCATCGATCATTTAAATAAAAGATTGCATCGTTTTGAAAAGGGGTTGAGATTCTCTTCAATGAAAAGTTTTGATGTTGGCTTTGTTTGAGTTTTTACACATTTTCTATCACAGCATAAAACTCTTAAACAGAAATGTTCGGGAGGTTTAGACGATGTGTGCAGTCGAGAATAGAAAGTTAGAAAAGAGATCCCTGTGCTGATAGTGGATTGCAGTCTTTCTTTCCGTTCATGTTTGCACCAAAACACCAACACACCAAAACACCATCCTTGCATGTGTAACCTTACTTTACAATAATTCATTTTATTCTGATTCTTTAAAGATCAGACATTTCTGATTTAGTTGCCGATCAGCGAAGAAGCAGAATCAAGTTTATTGCAACAAACACAAAGAGGGAAATTGTCTCGGACAGAAGTAGAAAGTGACCAGCAGCACTCCCTCTGACTTCAATAAGATTATATTTAATAAATAAATAAATAAAGAACCAAATCTGAAGAAGAAGAAGAGGGGAATTATATTTGATAAACACAGAACGATGGACCACAGCAGTCTGGCATGATTTCAGAGGAAAATGGCGGCCCTGTGAACGTGTTGAGTGGTGTTAGTTTTGATCATGACCATGAAGGAATGTGTGAGTTGGGGGTCTCTGGGGGTCTCTGGGGGTCTCTGGGGGTGCGGCGTCTCTGGGTGATGGACGATGTTTTCTGCATTAGAATGCGTCAGAACGGTCGAGCTGTTTG
>NW_026870227.1:22500-60000 GCF_963584025.1 Labrus mixtus
TCTTAGTTAGAATCTTTAAGTTCTGAAAGTGACGGAGAAGATCGAGGTTTCTACTTTCTCCTTAGGAAAAACTGTGTGTGTGTGTGTGTGTGTGTGTGTGTGTGTGTGTGTGTGTGTGTGTTTGAGAGAGGATCAGGTTTTGGACATCAGATCAGATAGTTTTGTCTTGTAGCTTGTAGCTTCTTGTCTGAACCTGAAGGAAACACTGTGGGTATTGTATCTGAGCCTGTCAGATAGGACTCGGGTTACATTAACACACAGAGACACACAGTAACACACAGAGACACACAGAGACACAAAGTTACACAAAGAGACACACAGAGACACACAGTAACACACAGTAACAGACAGAGACACACAGATACACACAGATACACACAATAACACACAGATACACACAGTAACACACAGAGTCACACAGAGACACACAATAACACACAGAGACACACAGATACACACAGTAACACACAGTGACACACAGATACACACAGATACACACAATAACACACAGATACACACAGTAACACACAGTAACACACAGTTACACACAGACACACAGTGACACACAGTTACACACAGAGACACACAGAGACACACAGTAACACACAGTTACACACAGAGACACACAGAGACACACGGTAACACACGGTTACACACAGAGACACACAGAGACACACAGTAACACACGGTTACACACAGACACACAGTAACACACAGAGACACACAGTAACACACAGTAACACACAGTTACACACAAAGACACACAGTGACACACAGTGACACACAGTTACACACAGAGACACACAGAGACACACAGTAACACACAGTTACACACAGAGAAACACATTAACACACGGTTACACAAAGTAACACACAGAGACACACAGAGACAAACGGTTACACACAGAGACACACACAGACACACAGTAACACACAGTAACAGACAGAGACACACAGTGACACAGATACACACAGTAACACACAGAGTCACACAGAGACACACAATAACACACAGAGACACACAGATACACACAGTAACACACAGTGACACACAGATACACACAGATACACACAATAACACACAGTTACACACAGAGACACACAGTAACACACAGAGACACACAGATACACACCGAGACACACAGTGACACACAGAGACACACAGTAACACACAGTAACACACAGTAACAGACAGAGACACACAGTTACACACAGAGACACACAGTAACACACAGTAACAGACAGAGACACACGGTTACACACAGAGACACACAGTTACACACAGAGACACACAGTAACACACAGTAACACACAGTAACAGACAGAGACACACAGTTACAGACAGAGACACACAGTTACACACAGAGACACACAGTGATACACAGAGACACACAGTAACACACAGAGACACACAGTAACACACAGAGACACACAGTAACACACAGAGACACACAGAGACACACAGAGACACACGGTAACACACAGTAACACACAGTTACACACAGAGACACACAGTAACACACAGTTACACACAGAGACACACAGTAACACACAGACACACAGTTACACACAGAGACACACAGTTACACACAGAGACACACAGTAACACACAGTTACACAGAGACACACAGAGACACACAGTAACACACAGTTACACACAGAGACACACAGAGACACACGGTAACACACGGTTACACACAGAGACACGCAGAGACACACAGTGACACACAGAGACACACAGTGACACACAGTAACACAGAGACACACAGTTACACACAGAGACACACAGTAACACACAGTTACACACAGAGACACACAGAGACACACAGTAACACACAGAGACACACAGTTACACACAGTAACACACAGAGACACACAGTAACACACAGAGACACACAGTAACACACAGTGACACACAGAGACACACAGTAACACACAGAGACACACAGTAACACACAGTGACACACAGAGACACACAGTAACACACAGAGACACACAGTTACACACAGAGACACACAGTAACACACAGAGACACACAGTAACACACAGTAACACACAGTAACACACAGAGACACACAGTTACACACAGAGACACACAGTAACACACAGTAACACACAGTAACAGACAGAGACACACAGTTACACACAGTTACACACAGAGACACACAGTAACACACAGTAACACACAGTAACAGACAGAGACACACAGTTACACACAGAGACACAGTTACACACAGAGACACACAGTGATACACAGTGACACACAGAGACACACAGTTATACACAGAGACACACAGTAACACACAGAGACACACAGTAACACACAGAGACACACAGAGACACACAGTTACACACAGTAACACACAGAGACACACAGTAACACACAGAGACACACAGTAACACACAGTGACACACAGAGACACACAGTAACACACAGAGACACACAGTAACACACAGTGACACACAGAGACACACAGTAACACACAGAGACACACAGTTACACACAGAGACACACAGTAACACACAGAGACACACAGTAACACACAGTAACACACAGTAACACACAGAGACACACAGTTACACACAGAGACACACAGTAACACACAGTAACACACAGTAACAGACAGAGACACACAGTTACACACAGAGACACACAGTTACACACAGAGACACACAGTAACACACAGTAACACACAGTAACAGACAGAGACACACAGTTACACACAGAGACACAGAGTTACACACAGAGACACACAGTGATACACAGTGACACACAGAGACACACAGTTATACACAGAGACACACAGTAACACACAGAGACACACAGTAACACACAGAGACACACAGAGACACACAGTAACACACAGACACACAGTTACACACAGAGACACACAGTAACACACAGTGACACACAGAGACACACAGTTACCCACAGAGACACACAGTGACACACAGTAACACACAGAGACACACAGTTACACACAGAGACACACAGTAACACACAGTTACACACAGAGACACACAGAGACACACAGTAACACACAGTTACACACAGAGACACACAGAGACACACGGTAACACACGGTTACACACAGAGACACACAGAGACACACAGTGACACACAGTTACACACAGAGACACACAGTAACACACAGAAACACACAGTAACACACAGTTACACACAGAGACACACAGTGACACACAGTAACACAGAGACACACAGAGACACACAGTAACACACAGTAACACACAGTTACACACAGAGACACACAGTGACATACAGTTACACACAGAGACACACAGAGACACACAGTAACACACAGTTACACACAGAGACACACAGAGACACACGGTAACACACGGTTACACACAGAGACACACAGAGAAACACAGTAACACACGGTTACACACAGACACACAGAGACACACAGTAACACACAGAGACACACAGTAACACACAGTAACACACAGTTACACACAGAGACACACAGTTACACACAGTTACACACAGAGACACACAGAGACACACAGTAACACACAGTTACACACAGAGAAACACAGTAACACACGGTAACACACAGTTACACACAGAGACACACAGTAACACACGGTTACACACAGAGACACACAGAGACACACAGTAACACACAGTAACACACAGACACACAGTTATACACAGTAACACACAGTAACACACAGTGACACACAGAGACACACAGTAACACACAGAGACACACAGTAACACACAGTGACACACGGAGACACACAGTAACACACAGAGACACACAGTAACACACAGTTACACACAGAGACACACAGTAACACATAGAGACACACAGTTACACACAGAGACACACAGTAACACACAGTAACACACAGAGACACACAGTTACACACAGAGACACACAGTGACACACAGTAACACACAGAGACACACGGTTATACACAGAGACACACAGTAACACACAGTAACACACAGAGACACACAGTAACACACGTTTACACACAGAGACACACAGTAACACACGGTTACACACAGAGACACACAGTAACACACAGTAACACACAGAGACACACAGTTATACACAGAGACACACAGTAACACACAGTAACACACACAGACACACAGTAACACACAGAGACACACAGTAACACACAGTGACACACAGAGACACACAGTAACACACAGAGACACACAGTAACACACAGTTACACACAGAGACACACAGAGACACACAGTAACACACAGAGACACACAGTTACACACAGAGACACACAGTAACACACAGTAACACACAGAGACACACAGTGACACACAGTGACACACAGAGACACACAGTTATACACAGAGACACACAGTAACACACAGAGACACACAGTAACACACAGAGACACACAGAGACACACAGAAACACAAAGACACACAGTTACACACAGAGACACACAGTAACACACAGAGACACACAGTAACACACGGTTACACACAGAGACACACAGTAACACACAGTAACACACAGAGACACACAGTTATACACAGAGACACACAGTAACACACAGTAACACACACAGACACACAGTAACACACAGAGACACACAGTAACACACAGTGACACACAGAGACACACAGTAACACACAGAGACACACAGTAACACACAGTTACACACAGAGACACACAGAGACACACAGTAACACACAGAGACACACAGTTACACACAGAGACACACAGTAACACACAGTAACACACAGAGACACACAGTGACACACAGAGACACACAGTTATACACAGAGACACACAGTAACACACAGAGACACACAGTAACACACAGAGACACACAGAGACACACAGAAACACAGTAACACACAGTAACAGACAGAGACACACAGTGACACAGATACACACAGTAACACACAGAGACACACACAGTGACACAGATACACTCAGTAACACACAGAGACACACAGAGACACACAATAACACACAGAGACACACAGATACACACAGTAACACACAGTGACACACAGATACACACAGAAACACACAATAACACACAGATACACACAGTAACACACAGAGACACACAGTGACACACAGTAACACACAGAGACACACAGTTATACACAGAGACACACAGTAACACACAGAGACACACAGTTACACACAGTTACACGCAGAGACACACAGTAACACACAGTTACACACAGTTACACACAGTTACACACAGAGACACACAGTGACACACAGTAACACAGAGACACACCGTAACACACAGTTACACACAGAGACACACAGAGACACACAGTAACACACAGAGACACACAGTTACACACAGAGACACACAGTAACACACAGTTGCACACAGAGACACACAGAGACACACAGTAACACACAGTTACACACAGAGACACACAGTGACACACAGTAACACACAGTTACACACAGACACACAGTAACACACGGTTACACACAGAGACACACAGAGACACACAGTAACACACGGTTACACACAGAGACACACAGTAACACACAGTGACACACAGAGACACACAGTTATACACAGAGACACACAGTTACACACAGAGACACACAGAGACACACAGTAACACACAGTAACAGACAGAGACACACAGTGACACAGATACACACAGTAACACACAGAGACACACACAGTGACACAGATACACTCAGTAACACACAGAGACACACAGAGACACACAATAACACACAGAGACACACAGATACACACAGTAACACACAGTGACACACAGATACACACAGAAACACACAATAACACACAGATACACACAGTTACACACAGAGACACACAGTGACACACAGTAACACACAGAGACACACAGTAACACACAGTTACACACAGAGACACACAGAGACACACAGTAACACACAGTTACACACAGAGACACACAGTGACACACAGAGACACACAGTTATACACAGAGACACACAGTAACACACAGAGACACACAGTAACACACAGAGACACACAGAGACACACAGAGATACACAGAGACACACAGTAACACACAGAGACACACAGTTACACACAGAGACACACAGTAACACACAGTTACACACAGTAACACACAGAGACACACAGTGACACACAGTAACACAGAGACACACCGTAACACACAGTTACACACAGAGACACACAGAGACACACAGTAACACACAGAGACACACAGTTACACACAGAGACACACAGTAACACACAGTTGCACACAGAGACACACAGAGACACACAGTAACACACAGTTACACACAGAGACACACAGTGACACACAGTAACACACAGTTACACACAGACACACAGTAACACACGGTTACACACAGAGACACACAGAGACACACAGTAACACACGGTTACACACAGAGACACACAGTAACACACAGTGACACACAGAGACACACAGTTATACACAGAGACACACAGTTACACACAGAGACACACAGAGACACACAGTAACACACAGTAACAGACAGAGACACACAGTGACACAGATACACACAGTAACACACAGAGACACACACAGTGACACAGATACACTCAGTAACACACAGAGACACACAGAGACACACAATAACACACAGAGACACACAGATACACACAGTAACACACAGTGACACACAGATACACACAGAAACACACAATAACACACAGATACACACAGTAACACACAGAGACACACAGTGACACACAGTAACACACAGAGACACACAGTTATACACAGAGACACACAGTAACACACAGAGACACACAGTTACACACAGTGACACACAGAGACACACAGTAACACACAGAGACACACAGTAACACACAGAGACACACAGTAACACACGGTTACACACAGAGACACACAGTAACACACAGTGACACACAGAGACACACAGTTATACACAGAGACACACAGTTACACACAGAGACACACAGAGACACACAGTAACACACAGTAACAGACAGAGACACACAGTGACACAGATACACACAGTAACACACAGTGACACACAGAGACACACAGTAACACACAGTGACACACAGAGACACACAGTTACACACAGAGACACACAGTGACACACAGTAACACTCAGAGACACACAGTAACACAGATACACACAGAGACACACAGTAACACACAGTTACACACAGAGACACACAGTGACACACAGAGACACACAGTTATACACAGAGACACACAGTAACACACAGAGACACACAGTAACACACAGAGACACACAGAGACACACAGAGATACACAGAGACACACAGTAACACACAGAGACACACAGTTACACACAGAGACACACAGTAACACACAGTTACACACAGTTACACACAGTTACACACAGAGACACACAGTGACACACAGTAACACAGAGACACACCGTTACACACAGAGACACACAGAGACACACAGTAACACACAGAGACACACAGTTACACACAGAGACACACAGTAACACACAGTTGCACACAGAGACAAACAGAGACACACAGTTACACACAGTTACACACAGAGACACACAGTGACACACAGTAACACACAGTTACACACAGACACACAGTAACACACGGTTACACACAGAGACACACAGAGACACACAGTAACACACGGTTACACACAGAGACACACAGTAACACACAGTGACACACAGAGACACACAGTTATACACAGAGACACACAGTTACACACAGAGACACACAGAGACACACAGTAACACACAGTAACAGACAGAGACACACAGTGACACAGATACACACAGTAACACACAGTGACACAGATACACTCAGTAACACACAGAGACACACAGAGACACACAATAACACACAGAGACACACAGATACACACAGTAACACACAGTGACACACAGATACACACAGAAACACACAATAACACACAGATACACACAGTAACACACAGAGACACACAGTGACACACAGTAACACACAGAGACACACAGTTATACACAGAGACACACAGTAACACACAGAGACACACAGTTACACACAGTGACACACAGAGACACACAGTAACACACAGAGACACACAGTAACACACAGAGACACACAGTAACACACGGTTACACAGAGACACACAGAGACACACAGTAACACACGGTTACACACAGAGACACACAGTAACACACAGTAACACACAGAGACAAACAGTTATACACAGAGACACACAGTAACACACAGTAACACACAGAGACACACAGTAACACACAGAGACACACAGTAACACACAGTGACACACAGAGACACACAGTAACACACAGAGACACACAGTAACACACAGTAACACACAGTTACACACAGAGACACACAGTAACACACAGAGACACACAGTTACACACAGAGACACACAGTAACACACAGTAACACACAGAGACACACAGTGACACACAGTGACACACAGAGACACACAGTTATACACAGAGACACACAGTAACACACAGAGACACACAGTAACACACAGAGACACACAGAGACACACGGTAACACACAGACACACAGTTACACACAGAGACACACAGTAACACACAGTGACACACAGAGACACACAGTTACACACAGAGACACACAGTGACACACAGTAACACACAGAGACACACAGAGACACACGGTAACACACGGTTACACACAGAGACACACAGAGACACACAGTAACACACGGTTACACACAGACACACAGAGACACACAGTAACACACAGAGACACACAGTAACACACAGTAACACACAGTTACACACAGAGACACACAGTGACACACAGTTACACACAGTTACACACAGAGACACACAGAGACACACAGTAACACACAGTTACACACAGAGAAACACAGTAACACACAGTTACACACAGAGACACACAGTAACACATAGAGACACACAGTTACACACAGAGACACACAGTAACACACAGTAACACACAGAGACACACAGTAACACACAGTTACACACAGAGACACACAGAGACACACAGTAACACACAGAGACACACAGTTACACACAGAGACACACAGTAACACACAGTTGCACACAGAGAAACACAGAGACACACAGTAACACACAGTTACACACAGAGACACACAGTGACACACAGTAACACACAGTTACACACAGACACACAGTAACACACGGTTGCACACAGAGACACACAGAGACACACAGTAACACACGGTTACACACAGAGACACACAGTAACACACAGTGACACACAGAGACACACAGTTATACACAGAGACACACAGTTACACACAGAGACACACAGAGACACACAGTAACACACAGTTACACACAGAGAAACACAGTAACACACGGTAACACACATTTACACAGAGACAGACAGTAACACACGGTTACACACAGAGACACACAGAGACACACAGTAACACACGGTTACACACAGAGACACACAGTAACACACAGTAACACACAGTAACACACAGTAACAGACAGAGACACACAGTTACACACAGAGACACAGTTACACACAGAGACACACAGTGATACACAGTGACACACAGAGACACACAGTTATACACAGAGACACACAGTAACACACAGAGACACACAGTAACACACAGAGACACACAGAGACACACAGTTACACACAGTAACACACAGAGACACACAGTAACACACAGAGACACACAGTAACACACAGTGACACACAGAGACACACAGTAACACACAGAGACACACAGTAACACACAGTGACACACAGAGACACACAGTAACACACAGAGACACACAGTTACACACAGAGACACACAGTAACACACAGAGACACACAGTAACACACAGTAACACACAGTAACACACAGAGACACACAGTTACACACAGAGACACACAGTAACACACAGTAACACACAGTAACAGACAGAGACACACAGTTACACACAGAGACACACAGTTACACACAGAGACACACAGTAACACACAGTAACACACAGTAACAGACAGAGACACACAGTTACACACAGAGACACAGAGTTACACACAGAGACACACAGTGATACACAGTGACACACAGAGACACACAGTTATACACAGAGACACACAGTAACACACAGAGACACACAGTAACACACAGAGACACACAGAGACACACAGTAACACACAGACACACAGTTACACACAGAGACACACAGTAACACACAGTGACACACAGAGACACACAGTTACCCACAGAGACACACAGTGACACACAGTAACACACAGAGACACACAGTTACACACAGAGACACACAGTAACACACAGTTACACACAGAGACACACAGAGACACACAGTAACACACAGTTACACACAGAGACACACAGAGACACACGGTAACACACGGTTACACACAGAGACACACAGAGACACACAGTGACACACAGTTACACACAGAGACACACAGTAACACACAGAAACACACAGTAACACACAGTTACACACAGAGACACACAGTGACACACAGTAACACAGAGACACACAGAGACACACAGTAACACACAGTAACACACAGTTACACACAGAGACACACAGTGACATACAGTTACACACAGAGACACACAGAGACACACAGTAACACACAGTTACACACAGAGACACACAGAGACACACGGTAACACACGGTTACACACAGAGACACACAGAGAAACACAGTAACACACGGTTACACACAGACACACAGAGACACACAGTAACACACAGAGACACACAGTAACACACAGTAACACACAGTTACACACAGAGACACACAGTTACACACAGTTACACACAGAGACACACAGAGACACACAGTAACACACAGTTACACACAGAGAAACACAGTAACACACGGTAACACACAGTTACACACAGAGACACACAGTAACACACGGTTACACACAGAGACACACAGAGACACACAGTAACACACAGTAACACACAGACACACAGTTATACACAGTAACACACAGTAACACACAGTGACACACAGAGACACACAGTAACACACAGTAACACACAGAGACACACAGTAACACACAGTGACACACGGAGACACACAGTAACACACAGAGACACACAGTAACACACAGTTACACACAGAGACACACAGTAACACATAGAGACACACAGTTACACACAGAGACACACAGTAACACACAGTAACACACAGAGACACACAGTTACACACAGAGACACACAGTGACACACAGTAACACACAGAGACACACGGTTATACACAGAGACACACAGTAACACACAGTAACACACAGAGACACACAGTAACACACGTTTACACACAGAGACACACAGTAACACACGGTTACACACAGAGACACACAGTAACACACAGTAACACACAGAGACACACAGTTATACACAGAGACACACAGTAACACACAGTAACACACACAGACACACAGTAACACACAGAGACACACAGTAACACACAGTGACACACAGAGACACACAGTAACACACAGAGACACACAGTAACACACAGTTACACACAGAGACACACAGAGACACACAGTAACACACAGAGACACACAGTTACACACAGAGACACACAGTAACACACAGTAACACACAGAGACACACAGTGACACACAGTGACACACAGAGACACACAGTTATACACAGAGACACACAGTAACACACAGAGACACACAGTAACACACAGAGACACACAGAGACACACAGAAACACAAAGACACACAGTTACACACAGAGACACACAGTAACACACAGAGACACACAGTAACACACGGTTACACACAGAGACACACAGTAACACACAGTAACACACAGAGACACACAGTTATACACAGAGACACACAGTAACACACAGTAACACACACAGACACACAGTAACACACAGAGACACACAGTAACACACAGTGACACACAGAGACACACAGTAACACACAGAGACACACAGTAACACACAGTTACACACAGAGACACACAGAGACACACAGTAACACACAGAGACACACAGTTACACACAGAGACACACAGTAACACACAGTAACACACAGAGACACACAGTGACACACAGAGACACACAGTTATACACAGAGACACACAGTAACACACAGAGACACACAGTAACACACAGAGACACACAGAGACACACAGAAACACAGTAACACACAGTAACAGACAGAGACACACAGTGACACAGATACACACAGTAACACACAGAGACACACACAGTGACACAGATACACTCAGTAACACACAGAGACACACAGAGACACACAATAACACACAGAGACACACAGATACACACAGTAACACACAGTGACACACAGATACACACAGAAACACACAATAACACACAGATACACACAGTAACACACAGAGACACACAGTGACACACAGTAACACACAGAGACACACAGTTATACACAGAGACACACAGTAACACACAGAGACACACAGTTACACACAGTTACACGCAGAGACACACAGTAACACACAGTTACACACAGTTACACACAGTTACACACAGAGACACACAGTGACACACAGTAACACAGAGACACACCGTAACACACAGTTACACACAGAGACACACAGAGACACACAGTAACACACAGAGACACACAGTTACACACAGAGACACACAGTAACACACAGTTGCACACAGAGACACACAGAGACACACAGTAACACACAGTTACACACAGAGACACACAGTGACACACAGTAACACACAGTTACACACAGACACACAGTAACACACGGTTACACACAGAGACACACAGAGACACACAGTAACACACGGTTACACACAGAGACACACAGTAACACACAGTGACACACAGAGACACACAGTTATACACAGAGACACACAGTTACACACAGAGACACACAGAGACACACAGTAACACACAGTAACAGACAGAGACACACAGTGACACAGATACACACAGTAACACACAGAGACACACACAGTGACACAGATACACTCAGTAACACACAGAGACACACAGAGACACACAATAACACACAGAGACACACAGATACACACAGTAACACACAGTGACACACAGATACACACAGAAACACACAATAACACACAGATACACACAGTTACACACAGAGACACACAGTGACACACAGTAACACACAGAGACACACAGTAACACACAGTTACACACAGAGACACACAGAGACACACAGTAACACACAGTTACACACAGAGACACACAGTGACACACAGAGACACACAGTTATACACAGAGACACACAGTAACACACAGAGACACACAGTAACACACAGAGACACACAGAGACACACAGAGATACACAGAGACACACAGTAACACACAGAGACACACAGTTACACACAGAGACACACAGTAACACACAGTTACACACAGTAACACACAGAGACACACAGTGACACACAGTAACACAGAGACACACCGTAACACACAGTTACACACAGAGACACACAGAGACACACAGTAACACACAGAGACACACAGTTACACACAGAGACACACAGTAACACACAGTTGCACACAGAGACACACAGAGACACACAGTAACACACAGTTACACACAGAGACACACAGTGACACACAGTAACACACAGTTACACACAGACACACAGTAACACACGGTTACACACAGAGACACACAGAGACACACAGTAACACACGGTTACACACAGAGACACACAGTAACACACAGTGACACACAGAGACACACAGTTATACACAGAGACACACAGTTACACACAGAGACACACAGAGACACACAGTAACACACAGTAACAGACAGAGACACACAGTGACACAGATACACACAGTAACACACAGAGACACACACAGTGACACAGATACACTCAGTAACACACAGAGACACACAGAGACACACAATAACACACAGAGACACACAGATACACACAGTAACACACAGTGACACACAGATACACACAGAAACACACAATAACACACAGATACACACAGTAACACACAGAGACACACAGTGACACACAGTAACACACAGAGACACACAGTTATACACAGAGACACACAGTAACACACAGAGACACACAGTTACACACAGTGACACACAGAGACACACAGTAACACACAGAGACACACAGTAACACACAGAGACACACAGTAACACACGGTTACACACAGAGACACACAGTAACACACAGTGACACACAGAGACACACAGTTATACACAGAGACACACAGTTACACACAGAGACACACAGAGACACACAGTAACACACAGTAACAGACAGAGACACACAGTGACACAGATACACACAGTAACACACAGTGACACACAGAGACACACAGTAACACACAGTGACACACAGAGACACACAGTTACACACAGAGACACACAGTGACACACAGTAACACTCAGAGACACACAGTAACACAGAGACACACAGAGACACACAGTAACACACAGTTACACACAGAGACACACAGTGACACACAGAGACACACAGTTATACACAGAGACACACAGTAACACACAGAGACACACAGTAACACACAGAGACACACAGAGACACACAGAGATACACAGAGACACACAGTAACACACAGAGACACACAGTTACACACAGAGACACACAGTAACACACAGTTACACACAGTTACACACAGTTACACACAGAGACACACAGTGACACACAGTAACACAGAGACACACCGTTACACACAGAGACACACAGAGACACACAGTAACACACAGAGACACACAGTTACACACAGAGACACACAGTAACACACAGTTGCACACAGAGACAAACAGAGACACACAGTTACACACAGTTACACACAGAGACACACAGTGACACACAGTAACACACAGTTACACACAGACACACAGTAACACACGGTTACACACAGAGACACACAGAGACACACAGTAACACACGGTTACACACAGAGACACACAGTAACACACAGTGACACACAGAGACACACAGTTATACACAGAGACACACAGTTACACACAGAGACACACAGAGACACACAGTAACACACAGTAACAGACAGAGACACACAGTGACACAGATACACACAGTAACACACAGTGACACAGATACACTCAGTAACACACAGAGACACACAGAGACACACAATAACACACAGAGACACACAGATACACACAGTAACACACAGTGACACACAGATACACACAGAAACACACAATAACACACAGATACACACAGTAACACACAGAGACACACAGTGACACACAGTAACACACAGAGACACACAGTTATACACAGAGACACACAGTAACACACAGAGACACACAGTTACACACAGTGACACACAGAGACACACAGTAACACACAGAGACACACAGTAACACACAGAGAAACACAGTAACACACGGTTACACAGAGACACACAGAGACACACAGTAACACACGGTTACACACAGAGACACACAGTAACACACAGTAACACACAGAGACAAACAGTTATACACAGAGACACACAGTAACACACAGTAACACACAGAGACACACAGTAACACACAGAGACACACAGTAACACACAGTGACACACAGAGACACACAGTAACACACAGAGACACACAGTAACACACAGTAACACACAGTTACACACAGAGACACACAGTAACACACAGAGACACACAGTTACACACAGAGACACACAGTAACACACAGTAACACACAGAGACACACAGTGACACACAGTGACACACAGAGACACACAGTTATACACAGAGACACACAGTAACACACAGAGACACACAGTAACACACAGAGACACACAGAGACACACGGTAACACACAGACACACAGTTACACACAGAGACACACAGTAACACACAGTGACACACAGAGACACACAGTTACACACAGAGACACACAGTGACACACAGTAACACACAGAGACACACAGAGACACACGGTAACACACGGTTACACACAGAGACACACAGAGACACACAGTAACACACGGTTACACACAGACACACAGAGACACACAGTAACACACAGAGACACACAGTAACACACAGTAACACACAGTTACACACAGAGACACACAGTGACACACAGTTACACACAGTTACACACAGAGACACACAGAGACACACAGTAACACACAGTTACACACAGAGAAACACAGTAACACACAGTTACACACAGAGACACACAGTAACACATAGAGACACACAGTTACACACAGAGACACACAGTAACACACAGTAACACACAGAGACACACAGTAACACACAGTTACACACAGAGACACACAGAGACACACAGTAACACACAGAGACACACAGTTACACACAGAGACACACAGTAACACACAGTTGCACACAGAGAAACACAGAGACACACAGTAACACACAGTTACACACAGAGACACACAGTGACACACAGTAACACACAGTTACACACAGACACACAGTAACACACGGTTGCACACAGAGACACACAGAGACACACAGTAACACACGGTTACACACAGAGACACACAGTAACACACAGTGACACACAGAGACACACAGTTATACACAGAGACACACAGTTACACACAGAGACACACAGAGACACACAGTAACACACAGTTACACACAGAGAAACACAGTAACACACGGTAACACACATTTACACAGAGACAGACAGTAACACACGGTTACACACAGAGACACACAGAGACACACAGTAACACACGGTTACACACAGAGACACACAGTAACACACAGTAACACACAGACACACAGTTATACACAGTAACACACAGTAACACACAGTGACACACAGAGACACACAGTAACACACAGTAACACACAGAGACACACAGTAACACACAGTGACACACGGAGACACACAGTAACACACAGAGACACACAGTAACACACAGTTACACACAGAGACACACAGTAACACATAGAGACACACAGTTACACACAGAGACACACAGTAACACACAGTAACACACAGACACACAGTTATACACAGTAACACACAGTAACACACAGTGACACACAGAGACACACAGTAACACACAGTAACACACAGAGACACACAGTAACACACAGTGACACACGGAGACACACAGTAACACACAGAGACACACAGTAACACACAGTTACACACAGAGACACACAGTAACACATAGAGACACACAGTTACACACAGAGACACACAGTAACACACAGTAACACACAGAGACACACAGTTACACACAGAGACACACAGTGACACACAGTAACACACAGAGACACACGGTTATACACAGAGACACACAGTAACACACGGTTACACACAGAGACACACAGTAACACACAGTAACACACAGAGACACACAGTTATACACAGAGACACACAGTAACACACAGTAACACACAGAGACACACAGTAACACACAGAGACACACAGTAACACACAGTGACACACAGAGACGCACAGTAACACACAGAGACACACAGTAACACACATTTACACACAGAGACACACAGAGACACACAGTAACACACAGAGACACACAGTTACACACAGAGACACACAGTAACACACAGAGACACACAGTGACACACAGTGACACACAGAGACACACAGTTATACACAGAGACACACAGTAACACACAGAGACACACAGTAACACACAGAGACACACAGAGACACACAGTAACACAAAGACACACAGTTACACACAGAGACACACAGTAACACACAGTGACACACAGAGACACACAGTTACACACAGAGACACACAGTGACACACAGTAACACACAGAGACACACAGTTACACACAGAGACACACAGTAACACACAGTTACACACAGAGACACACAGAGACACACAGTAACACACAGTTACACACAGAGACACACAGTAACACACGGTAACACACAGAGATACACAGAGACACACAGTAACACACAGAGACACACAGTTACACACAGAGACACACAGTAACACACAGAAACACACAGTTACACACAGTTACACACAGAGACACACAGTGACACACAGTAACACAGAGACACACAGTAACACACAGTTACACACAGAGACACACAGAGACACACAGTAACACACAGAGACACACAGTTACACACAGAGACACACAGTAACACACAGTTGCACACAGAGACACACAGAGACACACAGTAACACACAGTTACACACAGAGACACACAGTGACACACAGTAACACACAGTTACACACAGACACACAGAGACACACAGTAACACACGGTTACACACAGAGACACACAGTAACACACAGTGACACACAGAGACACACAGTTATACACAGAGACACACAGTTACACATAGTAACAGACAGAGACACACAGTGACACAGATACACACAGTAACACACAGAGACACACACAGTGACACAGATACACTCAGTAACACACAGAGACACACAGAGACACACAGTAACACACAGAGACACACAGTTACCCACAGTGACACACAGAGACACACAGTAACACACAGAGACACACAGTAACACACAGTGACACACAGTAACACACAGTTACACACAGACACACAGTAACACACGGTTACACACAGAGACACACAGAGACACACAGTAACACACGGTTACACACAGAGACACACAGTAACACACAGTGACACACAGAGACACACAGTTATACACAGAGACACACAGTTACACATAGAGACACACAGAGACACACAGTAACACACAGTTACACACAGAGAAACACAGTAACACACGGTAACACACATTTACACAGAGACAGACAGTAACACACGGTTACACACAGAGACACACAGAGACACACAGTAACACACGGTTACACACAGAGACACACAGTAACACACAGTAACACACAGACACACAGTTATACACAGTAACACACAGTAACACACAGTGACACACAGAGACACACAGTAACACACAGTAACACACAGAGACACACAGTAACACACAGTGACACACGGAGACACACAGTAACACACAGAGACACACAGTAACACACAGTTACACACAGAGACACACAGTAACACATAGAGACACACAGTTACACACAGAGACACACAGTAACACACAGTAACACACAGAGACACACAGTTACACACAGAGACACACAGTGACACACAGTAACACACAGAGACACACGGTTATACACAGAGACACACAGTAACACACGGTTACACACAGAGACACACAGTAACACACAGTAACACACAGAGACACACAGTTATACACAGAGACACACAGTAACACACAGTAACACACAGAGACACACAGTAACACACAGAGACACACAGTAACACACAGTGACACACAGAGACGCACAGTAACACACAGAGACACACAGTAACACACATTTACACACAGAGACACACAGAGACACACAGTAACACACAGAGACACACAGTTACACACAGAGACACACAGTAACACACAGAGACACACAGTGACACACAGTGACACACAGAGACACACAGTTATACACAGAGACACACAGTAACACACAGAGACACACAGTAACACACAGAGACACACAGAGACACACAGTAACACAAAGACACACAGTTACACACAGAGACACACAGTAACACACAGTGACACACAGAGACACACAGTAACACACAGAGACACACAGTGACACACAGTAACACACAGAGACACACAGTTACACACAGAGACACACAGTAACACACAGTTACACACAGAGACACACAGAGACACACAGTAACACACAGTTACACACAGAGACACACAGTAACACACGGTAACACACAGAGATACACAGAGACACACAGTAACACACAGAGACACACAGTTACACACAGAGACACACAGTAACACACAGAAACACACAGTTACACACAGTTACACACAGAGACACACAGTGACACACAGTAACACAGAGACACACAGTAACACACAGTTACACACAGAGACACACAGAGACACACAGTAACACACAGAGACACACAGTTACACACAGAGACACACAGTAACACACAGTTGCACACAGAGACACACAGAGACACACAGTAACACACAGTTACACACAGAGACACACAGTGACACACAGTAACACACAGTTACACACAGACACACAGAGACACACAGTAACACACGGTTACACACAGAGACACACAGTAACACACAGTGACACACAGAGACACACAGTTATACACAGAGACACACAGTTACACATAGTAACAGACAGAGACACACAGTGACACAGATACACACAGTAACACACAGAGACACACACAGTGACACAGATACACTCAGTAACACACAGAGACACACAGAGACACACAGTAACACACAGAGACACACAGTTACCCACAGTGACACACAGAGACACACAGTAACACACAGAGACACACAGTAACACACAGAGACACACAGTAACACACGGTTACACACAGAGACACACAGTAACACACAGTGACACACAGAGACACACAGTTATACACAGAGACACACAGTTACACACAGAGACACACAGAGACACACAGTAACACACAGTAACAGACAGAGACACACAGTGACACAGATACACACAGTAACACACAGTGACACACAGAGACACACAGTAACACACAGTAACACACAGAGACACACAGTAACACACGGTTACACACAGAGACCCACAGAGACACACAGTAACACACGGTTACACACAGAGACACACAGTAACACACAGTAACACACAGAGACACACAGAGACACACAGTTATACACAGAGACACACAGTAACACACAGTAACACACAGAGACACACAGTAACACACAGAGACACACAGTAACACACAGTGACACACAGAGACACACAGTAACACACAGAGACACACAGTAACACACAGTAACACACAGTTACACACAGAGACACACAGTAACACACAGAGACACACAGTAACACACAGAGACACACAGAGACACACAGTAACACACAGACACACACAGTTACACACAGTAACACACAGTGACACACAGTAACACAGAGACACACAGTTACACACAGAGACACACAGTAACACACAGTTACACACAGAGACACACAGAGACACAGTAACACACGGTTACACACAGAGACACACAGTAACACACAGTGACACACAGAGACACACAGTGACACACAGAGACACACAGTAACACACAGTAACACACAGAGACACACAGTAACACACGATTACACACAGAGACACACAGAGACACACAGTAACACACGGTTACACACAGAGACACACAGTAACACACAGTAACACACAGAGACACACAGTTATACACAGAGACACACAGTAACACACAGTAACACACAGAGACACACAGTAACACTCAGAGACACACAGTGACACACAGAGACACAGTAACACACAGAGATACACAGTAACACACAGTAACACACAGTTACACACAGAGACACACAGTAACACACAGAGACACACAGTTACACACAGAGACACACAGTAACACACAGTAACACACAGAGACACACAGTGACACACAGTGACACACAGAGACACACAGTTATACACAGAGACACACAGTAACACACAGAGACACACAGTAACACACAGAGACACACAGAGACACACAGTAACACACAGACACACAGTTACACACAGAGACACACAGAGACACACAGTAACACACAGACACACAGTTACACACAGAGACACACAGTAACACACAGTTGCACACAGAGACACACAGAGACACACAGTAACACACAGTTACACACAGACACACAGTAACACACGGTTACACACAGAGACACACAGAGACACACAGTAACACACGGTTACACACAGAGACACACAGTAACACACAGTGACACACAGAGACACACAGTGACACACAGAGACACACAGTAACACACAGTAACACACAGAGACACACAGTAACACACGGTTACACACAGAGACACACAGAGACACACAGTAACACACGGTTACACACAGAGACACACAGTAACACACAGTAACACACAGAGACACACAGTTATACACAGAGACACACAGTAACACACAGTAACACACAGAGACACACAGTAACACACAGAGACACACAGTAACACACAGTGACACACAGAGACACACAGTAACACACAGAGACACACAGTAACACACAGTAACACACAGTTACACACAGAGACACACAGTAACACACAGAGACACACAGTTACACACAGAGACACACAGTAACACACAGTGACACACAGAGACACACAGTGACACACAGTGACACACAGAGACACACAGTTATACACAGAGACACACAGTAACACACAGTAACACACAGAGACACACAGTAACAGACAGAGACACACAGTAATACACAGAGACACACAGTGACACACAGAGACACACAGTAACACACAGAGACACACAGTGACACACAGAGACACACAGTAACACACAGAGACACACAGTTACACACAGAGACACACAGTAACACACAGTAACACACAGAGACACACAGTGACACACAGTGACACACAGAGACACACAGTTATACACAGAGACACACAGTAACCCACAGAGACACACAGAGACACACAGTAACACACAGACACACAGTTACACACAGTTACACACAGAGACACACAGAGACACACAGTAACACACAGACACACAGTTACACACAGAGACACACAGTAACACACAGACACACAGTTACACACAGAGACACACAGAGACACACAGTTACACACAGTGACACACAGTGACACACAGAGACACACAGTTATACACAGAGACACACAGTAACACACAGACACACAGTTACACACAGAGACACACAGAGACACACAGTAACACACAGACACACAGTTACACACAGAGACACACAGTTATACACAGAGACACACAGTAACACACAGTAACACACAGAGACACACAGTAACACACAGAGACACACAGACACACAGAGACACACAGTAACACACGGTTACACACAGAGACACACAGTAACACACAGTGACACACAGAGACACACAGTTATACACAGAGACACACAGTTACACATAGTAACAGACAGAGACACACAGTGACACAGATACACACAGTAACACACAGAGACACACACAGTGACACAGATACACTCAGTAACACACAGAGACACACAGAGACACACAGTAACACACAGAGACACACAGTTACCCACAGTGACACACAGAGACACACAGTAACACACAGAGACACACAGTAACACACAGTGACACACAGTAACACACAGTTACACACAGACACACAGTAACACACGGTTACACACAGAGACACACAGAGACACACAGTAACACACGGTTACACACAGAGACACACAGTAACACACAGTGACACACAGAGACACACAGTTATACACAGAGACACACAGTTACACATAGAGACACACAGAGACACACAGTAACACACAGTTACACACAGAGAAACACAGTAACACACGGTAACACACATTTACACAGAGACAGACAGTAACACACGGTTACACACAGAGACACACAGAGACACACAGTAACACACGGTTACACACAGAGACACACAGTAACACACAGTAACACACAGACACACAGTTATACACAGTAACACACAGTAACACACAGTGACACACAGAGACACACAGTAACACACAGTAACACACAGAGACACACAGTAACACACAGTGACACACGGAGACACACAGTAACACACAGAGACACACAGTAACACACAGTTACACACAGAGACACACAGTAACACATAGAGACACACAGTTACACACAGAGACACACAGTAACACACAGTAACACACAGAGACACACAGTTACACACAGAGACACACAGTGACACACAGTAACACACAGAGACACACGGTTATACACAGAGACACACAGTAACACACGGTTACACACAGAGACACACAGTAACACACAGTAACACACAGAGACACACAGTTATACACAGAGACACACAGTAACACACAGTAACACACAGAGACACACAGTAACACACAGAGACACACAGTAACACACAGTGACACACAGAGACGCACAGTAACACACAGAGACACACAGTAACACACATTTACACACAGAGACACACAGAGACACACAGTAACACACAGAGACACACAGTTACACACAGAGACACACAGTAACACACAGAGACACACAGTGACACACAGTGACACACAGAGACACACAGTTATACACAGAGACACACAGTAACACACAGAGACACACAGTAACACACAGAGACACACAGAGACACACAGTAACACAAAGACACACAGTTACACACAGAGACACACAGTAACACACAGTGACACACAGAGACACACAGTAACACACAGAGACACACAGTGACACACAGTAACACACAGAGACACACAGTTACACACAGAGACACACAGTAACACACAGTTACACACAGAGACACACAGAGACACACAGTAACACACAGTTACACACAGAGACACACAGTAACACACGGTAACACACAGAGATACACAGAGACACACAGTAACACACAGAGACACACAGTTACACACAGAGACACACAGTAACACACAGAAACACACAGTTACACACAGTTACACACAGAGACACACAGTGACACACAGTAACACAGAGACACACAGTAACACACAGTTACACACAGAGACACACAGAGACACACAGTAACACACAGAGACACACAGTTACACACAGAGACACACAGTAACACACAGTTGCACACAGAGACACACAGAGACACACAGTAACACACAGTTACACACAGAGACACACAGTGACACACAGTAACACACAGTTACACACAGACACACAGAGACACACAGTAACACACGGTTACACACAGAGACACACAGTAACACACAGTGACACACAGAGACACACAGTTATACACAGAGACACACAGTTACACATAGTAACAGACAGAGACACACAGTGACACAGATACACACAGTAACACACAGAGACACACACAGTGACACAGATACACTCAGTAACACACAGAGACACACAGAGACACACAGTAACACACAGAGACACACAGTTACCCACAGTGACACACAGAGACACACAGTAACACACAGAGACACACAGTAACACACAGAGACACACAGTAACACACGGTTACACACAGAGACACACAGTAACACACAGTGACACACAGAGACACACAGTTATACACAGAGACACACAGTTACACACAGAGACACACAGAGACACACAGTAACACACAGTAACAGACAGAGACACACAGTGACACAGATACACACAGTAACACACAGTGACACACAGAGACACACAGTAACACACAGTAACACACAGAGACACACAGTAACACACGGTTACACACAGAGACCCACAGAGACACACAGTAACACACGGTTACACACAGAGACACACAGTAACACACAGTAACACACAGAGACACACAGAGACACACAGTTATACACAGAGACACACAGTAACACACAGTAACACACAGAGACACACAGTAACACACAGAGACACACAGTAACACACAGTGACACACAGAGACACACAGTAACACACAGAGACACACAGTAACACACAGTAACACACAGTTACACACAGAGACACACAGTAACACACAGAGACACACAGTAACACACAGAGACACACAGAGACACACAGTAACACACAGACACACACAGTTACACACAGTAACACACAGTGACACACAGTAACACAGAGACACACAGTTACACACAGAGACACACAGTAACACACAGTTACACACAGAGACACACAGAGACACAGTAACACACGGTTACACACAGAGACACACAGTAACACACAGTGACACACAGAGACACACAGTGACACACAGAGACACACAGTAACACACAGTAACACACAGAGACACACAGTAACACACGATTACACACAGAGACACACAGAGACACACAGTAACACACGGTTACACACAGAGACACACAGTAACACACAGTAACACACAGAGACACACAGTTATACACAGAGACACACAGTAACACACAGTAACACACAGAGACACACAGTAACACTCAGAGACACACAGTGACACACAGAGACACAGTAACACACAGAGATACACAGTAACACACAGTAACACACAGTTACACACAGAGACACACAGTAACACACAGAGACACACAGTTACACACAGAGACACACAGTAACACACAGTAACACACAGAGACACACAGTGACACACAGTGACACACAGAGACACACAGTTATACACAGAGACACACAGTAACACACAGAGACACACAGTAACACACAGAGACACACAGAGACACACAGTAACACACAGACACACAGTTACACACAGAGACACACAGAGACACACAGTAACACACAGACACACAGTTACACACAGAGACACACAGTAACACACAGTTGCACACAGAGACACACAGAGACACACAGTAACACACAGTTACACACAGACACACAGTAACACACGGTTACACACAGAGACACACAGAGACACACAGTAACACACGGTTACACACAGAGACACACAGTAACACACAGTGACACACAGAGACACACAGTGACACACAGAGACACACAGTAACACACAGTAACACACAGAGACACACAGTAACACACGGTTACACACAGAGACACACAGAGACACACAGTAACACACGGTTACACACAGAGACACACAGTAACACACAGTAACACACAGAGACACACAGTTATACACAGAGACACACAGTAACACACAGTAACACACAGAGACACACAGTAACACACAGAGACACACAGTAACACACAGTGACACACAGAGACACACAGTAACACACAGAGACACACAGTAACACACAGTAACACACAGTTACACACAGAGACACACAGTAACACACAGAGACACACAGTTACACACAGAGACACACAGTAACACACAGTGACACACAGAGACACACAGTGACACACAGTGACACACAGAGACACACAGTTATACACAGAGACACACAGTAACACACAGTAACACACAGAGACACACAGTAACAGACAGAGACACACAGTAATACACAGAGACACACAGTGACACACAGAGACAAACAGTAACACACAGAGACACACAGTGACACACAGAGACACACAGTAACACACAGAGACACACAGTTACACACAGAGACACACAGTAACACACAGTAACACACAGAGACACACAGTGACACACAGTGACACACAGAGACACACAGTTATACACAGAGACACACAGTAACCCACAGAGACACACAGAGACACACAGTAACACACAGACACACAGTTACACACAGTTACACACAGAGACACACAGAGACACACAGTAACACACAGACACACAGTTACACACAGAGACACACAGTAACACACAGACACACAGTTACACACAGAGACACACAGAGACACACAGTTACACACAGTGACACACAGTGACACACAGAGACACACAGTTATACACAGAGACACACAGTAACACACAGACACACAGTTACACACAGAGACACACAGAGACACACAGTAACACACAGACACACAGTTACACACAGAGACACACAGTTATACACAGAGACACACAGTAACACACAGTAACACACAGAGACACACAGTAACACTCAGAGACACACAGTAACACACAGTGACACACAGAGACACAGTAACACACAGAGATACACAGTAACACACAGTAACACACAGTTACACACAGAGACACACAGTAACACACAGAGACACACAGTTACACACAGAGACACACAGTAACACACAGTAACACACAGAGACACACAGTGACACACAGTGACACACAGAGACACACAGTTATACACAGAGACACACAGTAACACACAGAGACACACAGTAACACACAGAGACACACAGAGACACACAGTAACACACAGACACACAGTTACACACAGAGACACACAGAGACACACAGTAACACACAGACACACAGTTACACACAGAGACACACAGTAACACACAGTTGCACACAGAGACACACAGAGACACACAGTAACACACAGTTACACACAGACACACAGTAACACACGGTTACACACAGAGACACACAGAGACACACAGTAACACACGGTTACACACAGAGACACACAGTAACACACAGTGACACACAGAGACACACAGTGACACACAGAGACACACAGTAACAAACAGTAACACACAGAGACACACAGTAACACACGGTTACACACAGAGACACACAGAGACACACAGTAACACACGGTTACACACAGAGACACACAGTAACACACAGAGACACACAGTTATACACAGAGACACACAGTAACACACAGTAACACACAGAGACACACAGTAACACACAGAGACACACAGTAACACACAGTGACACACAGAGACACACAGTAACACACAGAGACACACAGTAACACACAGTAACACACAGTTACACACAGAGACACACAGTAACACACAGAGACACACAGTTACACACAGAGACACACAGTAACACACAGTGACACACAGAGACACACAGTGACACACAGTGACACACAGAGACACACAGTTATACACAGAGACACACAGTAACACACAGTAACACACAGAGACACACAGTAACAGACAGAGACACACAGTAATACACAGAGACACACAGTGACACACAGAGACACACAGTAACACACAGAGACACACAGTGACACACAGAGACACACAGTAACACACAGAGACACACAGTTACACACAGAGACACACAGTAACACACAGTAACACACAGAGACACACAGTGACACACAGTGACACACAGAGACACACAGTTATACACAGAGACACACAGTAACCCACAGAGACACACAGAGACACACAGTAACACACAGACACACAGTTACACACAGTTACACACAGAGACACACAGAGACACACAGTAACACACAGACACACAGTTACACACAGAGACACACAGTAACACACAGACACACAGTTACACACAGAGACACACAGAGACACACAGTTACACACAGTGACACACAGTGACACACAGAGACACACAGTTATACACAGAGACACACAGTAACACACAGACACACAGTTACACACAGAGACACACAGAGACACACAGTAACACACAGACACACAGTTACACACAGAGACACACAGTAACACACAGTGACACACAGAGACACACAGTTACACACAGAGACACACAGTGACACACAGTAACACACAGAGACACACAGTTACACACAGTGACACACAGTGACACACAGAGACACACAGTTATACACAGAGACACACAGTAACACACAGAGACACACAGTAACACACAGACACACAGTTACACACAGAGACACACAGTAACACACAGTGACACACTGAGACACACATTTACACACAGTTACACACAGAGACACACAGTAACACACAGAGACACACAGTTACACACAGAGACACACAGTAACACACAGTAACACACAGAGACACACAGTGACACACAGTGACACACAGAGACACACAGTTATACACAGAGACACACAGTAACACACAGAGACACACAGTAACACACAGAGACACACAGTTACACACAGAGACACACAGCAACACACAGTTGCACACAGAGACACACAGAGACACACAGTAACACACAGTTACACACAGACACACAGTAACACACGGTTACACACAGAGACACACAGAGACACACAGTAACACACGGTTACACACAGAGACACACAGTAACACACAGTGACACACAGAGACACACAGTTATACACAGAGACACACAGTTACACACAGAGACACACAGAGACACACAGTAACACACATTAACAGACAGAGACACACAGTGACACAGATACACACAGTAACACACAGAGACACACAGTGACACAGATACACACAGTAACAGACAGAGACACACAGAGACACACAATAACACACAGAGACACACAGATACACACAGTAACACACAGTGACACACAGATACACACAGATACACACAATAACACACAGATACACACAGTAACACACAGAGACACACAGTGACACACAGTAACACACAGAGACACATAGTTATACACAGAGACACACAGTAACACACAGTAACACACAGACACACAGTTACACACAGTGACACACAGAGACACACAGTAACACACAGAGACACACAGTAACACACCGAGACACACAGAGACACACAGTAACACACAGACACACAGTTACACACAGAGACACACAGTAACACACAGTGACACACAGAGACACACAGTTACACACAGAGACACACAGTGACACACAGTAACACACAGAGACACACAGTTACACACAGAGACACACAGTTACACACAGAGACACACGGTAACACACGGTTACACACAAAGACATACAGAGACATACAGTAACACACGGTTACACATAGAGACACACAGTAACACAGAGTAACACACAGACACACAGTTATACACAGAGACACACAGTAACACACAGTAACACACAGAGACACACAGTAACACACAGTGACACGCAGAGACACACAGTAACACACAGAGACACACAGTAACACACAGTTACACACAGAGACACACAGAGACACACAGTAACACAGAGACACACAGTTACACACAGAGACACACAGTAACACAGAGACACACAGTTACACACAGAGACACACAGTTACACACAGAGACACACAGTAACACAGAGACACACAGTTACACACAGAGACACACAGTAACACACAGTGACACACAGAGACACACAGTTGCACACAGAGACACACAGTGACACACAGAGACACACAGTAACACACAGTGACACACAGAGACACACAGTTACACACAGAGACACACAGAGACACACAGTAACACACAGACACACAGTTACACACAGAGACACACAGAGACACACAGTAACACACAGTTACACACAGAGACACACAGAGACACACAGTTACACACAGAGACACACAGTAACACACAGAAACACAAAGTTACACACAGAGACACACAGTGACACACAGTTACACAGAGACACACAGTTACACACAGAGACACACAGTAACACACAGTTACACACAGAGACACACAGAGACACATAGTAACACACAGAGACACACAGTTACACACAGAGACACACAGTAACACACAGTAACACACAGTTACACACAGAGACACACAGAGACACACAGTAACACACAGAGACACACAGTAACACACAGTAACACACAGAGACACACAGTAACACACGGTTACACACAGAGACACACAGTAACACACAGTGACACACAGAGACACACAGTTACACACAGAGACACACAGTAACACACAGTTGCACACAGAGACACACAGAGACACACAGTAACACACAGTAACACACAGACACACAGTAACACACGGTTACACACAGAGACACACAGAGACACACAGTAACACACGGTTACACACAGAGACACACAGTAACACACAGTGACACACAGAGACACACATTTATACACAGAGACACACAGTTACACACAGAGACACACAGAGACACACAGTAACACACATTAACAGACAGAGACACACAGTGACACAGATACACACAGTAACACACAGAGACACACAGTTACACACAGAGACACACAGTAACACACAGTAACATACAGAGACACACAGTTACACACAGAGACACATAGTGACACACAGTAACACACAGAGACACACAGTTATACACAGAGACACACAGTAACACACAGTAACACACAGAGACACACAGTAATACACAGTAACACACAGAGACACACAGTAACACACAGAGACACACAGAGACACACAGTAACACACAGAAACACACAGTTACACACAGAGACACACAGTGACACACAGTAACACACAGATACACACAGTTACACACAGAGACACACAGTAACACACAGTTACACACAGAGACACACAGTGACACACAGTAACACACAGTTACACACAGACACACAGAGACACACAGTAACACACAGAGACACACAGTAACACACAGTAACACACAGAGACACACAGTAACACACAGTAACACACAGAGACACACAGTAACAGACAGAGACACACAGTAACACACAGTTACACACTGTTACACAGTAACACACAGAGACATACAGTAACACACAGAGACACACAGTTACACACTGTTACACACTGTTACACAGAGAGACACACAGTTACACACAGTAACACACAGAGACACACACTAACACACAGAGACACACAGTAACACACAGTTACACACAGAGACACACAGTAACACACAGAGACACACAGTAACAGACAGAGACACACAGTAATACACAGAGACACACAGTGACACACAGAGACACACAGAGACACACAGAGACACACAGTAACACACAGTTACACACTGTTACACACTGTTACACACTGTTACACAAAGAGACACACATAGACACACAGAGACACACAGTAACACACAGTAACACACAGTTACACACTGTTACACAGAGAGACACACAGAGACACACAGTAACACACAGTAACACACAGTTACACTCTGTTACACACAGTAACACACAGAGACACACAGAGACACACAGTAACACACAGTAACACACAGTTACACACAGTAACACACAGTAACACACAGACACACAGTGACACACAGTAACACACAGACACACAGTGACACACAGTAACACACAGAGACACACAGTAACACACAGTTACACACAGTTACACACTGTTACACAGAGACACACAGTTACACACAGTAACACACAGAGACACACAGTTACACACAGTAACATACAGAGACACACAGTAACACACAGAGACACACAGTAACAAACTGTTACACACTGTTACACACAGAGACACACAGTAACACACAGAGACACACAGAGACACACAGTAACACACAGAGACACACAGAGACACACAGTGACACACAGTTACACACTGTTACACACAGTGACACACAGAGACACAGTAACACACAGAGACACACAGAGACACACACTAACACACAGAGACACACAGAGACACACACTAACACACAGTAACACACAGTTACACACTGTTACACACAGAGACACACAGTTACACACAGTTACACACAGAGACACACAGTAACACACAGTAACACACAGAGACACACAGTAACACACAGAGACACACAGTTACACACAGAGACACACAGTTACACACAGAGACACACAGAGACACACAGTTACACACAGAGACACACAGTAGCACACAGTAACACACGGTTACACACTGTTACACAATGCACCACAGAGTATCTCCAGATGACAACCCTTACCCAGAAATAATAAAGGTGTTCTCTGCGTCTGCTGTTTTGGAGCAGTAACACACAGTAACACACAGACACACAGTGACACACAGTAACACACAGACACACAGTGACACACAGTAACACACAGAGACACACAGTAACACACAGTTACACACAGTAACACACAGAGACACACAGTTACACACAGTAACATACAGAGACACACAGTAACACACATTAACACACAGAGACACACAGTAACAAACTGTTACACACTGTTACACACAGAGACACACAGTAACACACAGAGACACACAGAGACACACAGTAACACACAGTTACACACAGTAACACACAGTAACACACAGACACACAGTTCTGATGTTTCAGCTGAATCTGGTTTTGGACCAATGTTTGTTGGTATTTCAGTTCTGCATTAGTCTAGCATCTGCCCCTTGTTTGGACCGGTATTTGCTGGGGTCCTAGTTTTAGAGGATTTAGTCCAGGTTTTGAAGGATTTAGTCCTGGTTTTGGAGGATTTCGTCCAGGTTTTGGAGGATTTAGTCCTGGTTTTGAAGGATTTAGTACTGGTTTTGGAGGATTTAGTCCTGGTTTTGGAGGATTTAGTCCTGGTAGTGTAGGATTTCGTCCTGGTTTTAGAGGATTTAGTCTTGGTTTTGAAGGATTTAGTCCTGGTTGTGTAGGATTTAGTCCTGGTTTTGAAGGATTTAGTCCTGGTTTTGGAGGATTTAGTCCTGGTTTTGAAGGATTTAGTCCTGGTTGTGTAGGATTTAGTCCTGGTTTTAGAGGATTTAGTCCTGGTTTTTGAGGATGGAGTTTTGTACTGGATGTTTTAGCTGTTATTTAGTTCTGGTTGTGTAGGATTTAGTCCTAATTTTAGAGGATTTAGTCCTGGTTTTGAAGGATTTAGTCCTGGTTTTGTCCTGGATGTTTTAGCTGTTATTTAGTCCTGGTTTTGAAGGATTTAGTTCTGGTTTTGGAGGATTTAGTCCTGGTTTTGGAGGATTTAGTCCTGGTTTTGAAGGATTTAATAATGGTTGTGTAGGATTTAGTCCTGGTTTTAGAGGATTTAGTCCTGGTTTTTAGAGGATTTAGTCCTGGTTTTTGGAGGATTTAGTCCTGGTTTTTGGAGGATTTAGTCCTGGGTTTGTCCTGGATGTTTTAGCTGTTATTTAGTCCTGGTTTTGGTGGATTTAGTCCTGGTTTTGGAGGATTTAGTCCTGGTTTTGAAGGCTTTAGTCCTGGTATTTTGGAGGATTTAGTCCTGGTTTTTGGAGGATTTAGTCCTGGGTTTGTCCTGGATGTTTTAGCTGTTATTTAGTCCTGGTTTTTAGAGGATTTAGTCCTGGTTTTTGGAGGATTTAGTCCTGGTTTTTGGAGGATTTAGTCCTGGGTTTGTCCTGGATGTTTTAGCTGTTATTTGGTCCTGACTTTGTCTCCGGTCTGATCCATTGTTCTTTTATGTTTTAACCCTGATCAGTGGAATATTCTCTTTTGTTTCAGCCATGATTTAGCTCAAGTTTTCTCCTAAAACTCTTTGGTCATGTTTTGGACCAGGATGTTTCCGCTCGTCTGCAGAATGTTCTGCTGTTTTCCCCCCTCGTTAAATCCAAGGTGATTTATATGATTTAACAAAATAAGGTGACAACTGAGCGGATGTTTTAAAGGCTGTAGGAAACTGTTGGTGATAGAAAGATTGTTTGTGTGTGAACCCCCTCCTCAGTGTGGACCACCTGAGCAGAATAAACCTGCTCTCCTTCCCCGTCTCTCCGTCTGTGCACATGTGAACTTTAATCTGTCAGCTGGTCGGGTTCCTTCAGGCCGCTCTGACGAACGACCTCGACCCGTCCCCGTCATCACAGGACCTGGATCTAATCCACCTGACCTTCACAGACCTGCACAGATTAAACAGTAAATCACGCCAAGGCATGGTGGGAGCTGTGACATCACAGGTGTAGACGGTTGAGATGTGTGCGACTCAGAGCAGCAGCTGGATGGACAAACTGAAAACGTGAGAACGAATGGAACGTGAGAAAAGAATAGCGACTGTCAGACACCTTTTCAGGTTCTGTCAGAGAAACATCCATCTTTGTGCAGAGACTGAGGAGGAGGAGCCTAAGGGTTCTGCTCCTTTAATGAAACAGCTTTATGTGATGATTACTGTTCAGATTCTGATCCACTCCTGCAAACAAAATGCTGCTTCATATGTCTGCATTATGTTTTTTAAGTGATTAATAAACTAAATCATGTTGCCCGTAGTGTCACAGTTGAGACTCTGAACCTCTGAGACTGTCTAACATTAAATGGCAGAGAGCTGCTGGAGTTAGCTGTGAGTCGGTTCCAAGGCTAAATGATGATGATGATGAAGGTGGTGGTGGTGGACCCTCTGGACCCTAGGCCTGCCGGGACGAACAGAACACCTCCCTCCATTAGATTGATGAGTGATGATGTGAGCGCTGAAGGGACAGAGTTCAGTGAACGCACTGCCTGCTCTCTCAGCTGTTAGCGTCACCCAATCCTTCAGCTAACTGAGTTAGCATGCACTTTGCTAATGGTGTTAGCGGAGACAAAGAGGGCGCGGTGGAGGAGAAACACCATCAGGGTGGTTTTCATTCTGCAGGAAGGTTCCAGCTGCTCCCATCGACCTCCATCAGGACCGTGCTCTGATGCTGCGTTCAGGCCACACGGGAATCATCAGCACTGTGATTCAGCAGCTCAGAGTAACAGACTGTGAGGGGAAACTTTAAGTGTTTTTAGTCATTAAGAAAACTCGATTATATGGAGCTCCATTTGTGCCAAAAATAACTGATTTGTTCTTCAGCGTCACCTTTGAGGGAGCTTCTCTAAAAATATACTGCTGGAGACCTCAATCCGAATTATACATCCCCTTAAGGCCGGAGACTTACTCGCTGTTTAACCGTGTACACAAGCAGCTGCGCCATAAACCTACCTAATGTATAATTAACTGTGTCATACTGGAGGACACCTCTAGAGGGCACACCAGAGAGCTCAGGCTGTATACAAACACCTGATGTGTTGGATGTAAAAACTACAGACATGGCAACACTCGAGAAGGTTTCTGGAATGATCATTCTTAGATCATAACTATCAGGATATAAACATCAATAATCAATACTAACATCAGATCAGCAGAGATGATGGTGGACAGAACACGCCGTCTGCACGCCTGGTGTTTCAGTTTATTGTGTTACCGTGCTAACTGGTGACTTTCAGCCGAATACGCCCACAGATAATCGTCGTTACAGCAGCTGTTGGAAACAGAAAGGGTTCTCGTGAACGCCACTTTGTTTAGTTTTTTATTATCATATGAAAATATACAAATCAAATATTTAAGGAAAATATATCAAATATTGTATTCTTCACGGTTGTTGACAGTTTCTTTTATCAAACCATGAACTAAAATATCAGAGAATATAGAACCAATTCAGGGCTAAATTCTGGACCAAACCAGAGACTAACGTTGGACCAAACCAGGGCTGTATTCTTGGCCAAACCTGAACAAAATTTTGGATCAAACTGGGCTTAAATTCTCGACCAAACCAGGACTTAATTCTGGACCAAACCAGAGACTGATATTGGACCAAACCAGGGCAAAGGGTTAGGGAAGAATGTCTCTATTCTTGTTCTGTTCATATTGCAGCATCAAACCGGTTCTGACTGATTAAGAGTGAAAGTAAACTGAACCAAATGAAAACTGTTACAATGACGAAACTTATTCCCTGAATCGCAGCGAGTCCACCGCACTTCCTCTGTGAGAGAGACGTAAAATTCAGTTTTTGTGTTTCTGATTTAAACGCCGTCAGAAAAGTTTTAGTATTCACCTTCATGTGTCTGTGTGTAAACGCAGCGGCATCAGCTTGATTTAATAGGTTTTTAATTTGAGGAGAGTAAACATTGAATCATCTCACACACACACACACACACACGCACACACACACACACACACACACACACACACACACACACACACACACACACACACACACACACTCCTGTCAAACATGTGAATCTCACTTTTTTATTGTTAAACGAGCTGAATTCAAAACGAGCTGTGATTAACCAGTACGTCTCAGCCAATCAGGACGCAGCGTGTGAAAATAAATCACTCAGTTCAAACCTCATTACAGAAATCTAAATTAGCTCTGTTGATTTGGACCCCCCCTCACCCCCCCTCCCTGTGTGGACGGAGGATTTGTTCTTCAGTGTTGTTGTTCTGTGAGTGACATGAATATT
>NW_026870227.1:65000-70000 GCF_963584025.1 Labrus mixtus
AATTATGTCTACACACACACACACACACACACACACACACTGATCTGCTCGTAATTCTGTTATTACTGTTTTACTAAAGACATATTTTTTGAGTTGTCTGCTGATTTATAAACAAAAAGTATTTCACTTTTACTGTCAGGTTTTGTCACGTTTTAAATTTGATATGTTTTTTGTTGTTTCTGCAGCTTCTCCTCATCCGAACCTGGCCGGGAAACCATGTCTGAAACTGAAGATCTACGTCAAACCAACCAGTGAGGCTCCTCCTCTTCCTCTTCCTCTTCTTCCTCCTCCACTCTTCTCGCCGTTTTCTCCCTCCTTGCCCTCCTCCACCTCCCTTTTCTCCTCCTTCTTGTCTCCCTCTTCTTCATCCTCATCTCCACCGTCTTATTCTAAAGAGCTAAAGTTAATGAGATGTCATTCAGGGGGCGGAGCTTAACAAAACAGAATATTCTTCTTCTGGACTTTGGAGCAGGTGTGGTCACTTCCTGTTTGTAACACCTTGTCTCTCTCTCTCAGATGACTCGGTGTACGAGTCTCCTGAGCCGTTCCTGACAGACGACACCACCGGCGGCTGCAGCCTCGCTCTGCCCCGCCTCCCCCTGCTGTCGGCCATGATGCTCGCTCTCCTTCTCCTCCTCCTGGCCTCCTCATAGCACCGCCTCCTCCTCGTCACTATCTCCCTCTCAGGAGGCAGGAACACATCCAGCTCCCTCTCCTCTGACCTCCACCTTGAACAACACGCAGCAGCTCAGCCAATCAGAGGAGGCCGAGCTGACAGGTGGAGTTTCTGAAGCGCTGCCATGGCAACAGGTGGAGCCTCTGTTGACTCCATGTTTTGATTTTTCACTCTGATACTCTTCATTTAATGCAGATGTTTACACTTTGCTCAGACGTCCAACATCTGCATCGACAGTGCCAGAAAAACGTTTTTATGTTTCATTAATGCCAAAACTTCGTCCTGCTGAGGGTTCACACGTTTTCCTACATTTTATATCAAACAAATAAAACTTAAAGGGCCACACCCGTGTTTGAAAGGATTGAGCTGCTTACATACAAAGAAACAACAAAGGAGAGTCTGGAGCGCTCAGAAGTTCATAGACTACAGACTACTTACTACATACTACAGACTACATACTACAGACTACTTACTACAGACTACTTACTACATACTACAGACTACTTACTACATACTACAGACTACTTACTACAGACTACTTACTACAGACTACTTACTACATACTACTTACTACATACTACAGACTACTTACTACATACTACAGACTACATACTACAGACTACTTACTACAGACTACTTACTACATACTACTTACTACATACTACAGACTACTTACTACATACTACTTACTACATACTACAGACTACTTACTACATACTACAGACTACATACTACAGACTACTTACTACAGACTACTTACTACATACTACTTACTACATACTACAGACTACTTACTACAGACTACTTACTACAGACTACTTACTACATACTACTTACTACATACTACAGACTACTTACTACATACTACAGACTACATACTACAGACTACTTACTACAGACTACTTACTACAGACTACTTACTACATACTACAGACTACTTACTACATACTACAGACTACATACTACAGACTACTTACTACAGACTACTTACTACATACTACAGACTACATACTACAGACTACTTACTACATACTACAGACTACTTACTACAGACTACTTACTACATACTACAGACTACTTACTACATACTACAGACTACATACTACAGACTACTTACTACTTACTACAGACTACTTACTACAGACTACTTACTACATACTACAGACTACTTACTACATACTACAGACTACATACTACAGACTACTTACTACAGACTACTTACTACATACTACAGACTACTTACTACATACTACTTACTACATACTACAGACTACATACTACAGACTACTTACTACAGACTACTTACTACATACTACAGACTACATACTACAGACTACTTACTACATACTACAGACTACTTACTACATACTACAGACTACATACTACAGACTACTTACTACATACTACAGACTACTTACTATACTACAGACTACTTACTACATACTACAGACTACTTACTATACTACAGACTACATACTACAGACTACTTACTACATACTACAGACTACATACTACAGACTACTTACTACATACTACAGACTACTTACTACAGACTACTTACTACAGACTACTTACTACATACTACAGACTACATACTACAGACTACTTACTACATACTACAGACTACTTACTACATACTACATACTACTTACTACATACTACAGACTACAGACTACAGACTACAGACTACATACTACAGACTACTTACTACAGACTACAGACTACTTACTACAGACTACTTACTACATACTACAGACTACTTACTACAGACTACTTACTACAGACTACTTACTACATACTACAGACTACATACTACAGGCTACATACTACATACTACAGACTACATACTACAGACTACTTACTACATACTACAGACTACTTACTACATACTACAGACTACATACTACAGACTACTTACTACAGACTACTTACTACATACTACAGACTACATACTACAGACTACTTACTACATACTACAGACTACTTACTACAGACTACTTACTACATACTACATACTACAGACTACTTACTACATACTACAGACTACATACTACAGACTACTTACTACATACTACAGACTACTTACTACAGACTACTTACTACATACTACATACTACATACTACATACTACAGACTACTTACTACATACTACAGACTACATACTACAGGCTACATACTACATACTACAGACTACATACTACATACTACAGACTACTTACTACATACTACATACTAAAGACTACATACTACAGACTACATACTACAGACTACTTACTACATACTACAGACTACTTACTACATACTCCAGACTACATACTACAGACTACTTACTACATACTCCAGACTACATACTACAGACTACTTACTACATACTACAGACTACATACTACAGACTACTTACTACATACTACAGACTACATACTACAGACTGCATACTATAGACTGCATACTACATACTACATACTACAGACTACATACTACAGACCGCATACTACTTACTACATACTACATACTATAGACTGCATACTACATACTACAGACTACAGACTACATACTACAGACTACATACTACTTACTACATACTACATACTACAGACTACATACTACAGACTACATACTACAGACTACATACTACTTACTACATACTACATACTACATACTACTTACTACATACTACAGACTACATACTACAGACTGCATACTATAGACTGCATACTACATAATACATACTACATACTACAGACTACATACTACAGACTACATACTACTTACTACATACTACATACTACTTACAACATACTACAGACTACATACTACAGACTGCATACTACAGACTGCATACTACTTACTACATACTACAGACTGCATACTACAGACTACATACTACAGACTACATACTACAGACTGCATACTACAGACTACATACTACAGACTGCATACTACAGACTGCATACTACATACTGCGGTCAAGAGTCATATGTAGGAGGTGGTTTTGAAAATACAGCTAACAGTTAGCTAACAACAGGCTGTAGATGCTAGCAGAGTCAGATTTGATAAAAAGCGATCCAAAGAAATTCCTTCATATAGTTATGAGTGGTCTTTAGATGATGCAGATTGAAGCAGTTAAAACTTGTCAAACACTGATGTGGTCTTTTATGTTGAGATGAGTAATTAATATGGTGCTAAATTAACTTAGAGATCTTTCAAATTGTGGCAGTCGCTGGAGACTCAATCTGAACCTTCAGACTGATGATGACGATGTTTGCTCGTGCAGCGATCAGCAGCTCTCTGTTTGTCCTGGATATAATAGAGTCGTAATGATACCAGAAATGTAAAGTTGGATATGATTCTAGTAAAAATCATAATAATATCGATACCTGTTTGATACCACGGCAACAAAGATGGAAGTCCTAGACTGAAGACAACCAATGTTGGGTCATTTTTAGTTTTCAATTAAACACACAGTACATAAACTCCACCACCAGGGGGCTCTCACTCAAAAAAAAAAGAAAGATGACATCGAGGCTGGCGGGGAATCATGGGAGGGATTCTCTCTGCTACTCCAGGTTAAAGGTCAAACATTACGCCAAATGTGTGTCTCTAGTCCGTCTACAAACCCCCCAATGATGAGAAAAGTCCATCCTCTCTCTCTTTTACCTGCTCCACTTTTCAGAAAATGTGTGCTCAAACAGGTCGTTTGGAGATTTTCCCTTCATGACATCACAAAGGGCAGTAGCCCCTCCCCCAGGTGGGTGACACTCCCACAGCTAGGTGTTTGTTCTGCCCTCTGAGTCTGCCTTCTCACCGTAAACAATAGGACATGGAGCGAGAAAGACCAGAGTACACCCAAGTCCTTCCAGAGAGGGGGCGTGGTCAGACACAGCTCATTTACATATTTAAAGGTACAGACACAGAAACAGCCTATTCTGAGCAGGGCTGAAATAGAGGGGTTTATAGACATGATCAAATACAGGATCAGAGTGGATTTAGAACAAGAAACTTCACACACATGTTTTGAGGAGCTCTGACACTTATTTACACTGAAGAAGAAGAGGAGGATATGAGACCTTTAAACTCTTGCACGCTGTCTAAATTGAAAAACATTGCAAACATGACATTGCCTATGTGTTTGTGCATTTAGACAGCATGCAGGAGTTTAACCTGCGACCTGTTGATGAATTCATGCCTCTCATTTACACCTGTTTTAGGAAATATGTAGATGTTGTTATTTTACTTAATCTCTAAAGTTGTTACAGTCGCAGAAATCAGCATCACAAACATTTCAACAGCTAAACTTCCTGATGGATAAATTCACACTCTGTGT
>NW_026870227.1:75000-97500 GCF_963584025.1 Labrus mixtus
TATGCAACGCACCAACGGTAATACCACTCTGAATCTGTATATATATGTGTGATACAAAAATAGCACTTCCAAGTGTGCACCCTTAATCGCGCTATGAAACTGAGAGGGAAAGGAGGATGATGGTGTGATTTACTGAATGATTATAGGCGCACTGGCAGAGGGAAAAGTTTGGCGGATGTGTGTGTGTCAGTGTGTGTCAGTGTGTGTGTTGGTGTGTGTGTGTTAGTGTGTGTGTTGGTGTGTGTGTGTCAGCGTGTGTGTCAGTGTGTGTGTCAGCGTGTGTGTCAGCGTGTGCGCGCTGACTGCAGTCAGTGACGGAGCCGCTCCGTCACACTCCAACATACGATTACCTCCTGATCTGACACTTTGCCAAAGTTCAAACGTTATGGATACCTGTTTGGTTACCAGGGCAACATGAATAGAAGTCCTTGAGATCCAGTGTTGGGTAATTTAATGTTTTTAATCACTTAAAGTTTCACACAAACACCGACACAGAAACAGTGCTCATGTATGTGTAATGTTAATATTGATTGTTCTTATAAAAGCTGCAGCGGTGAATCACGCGGCGTGCCATCCCAGAAAAGATACTGAGATTGTTTACAGAGTCGATGTCTAAAATAAGTTTAATGATTCCTGAACTTTACTTAAAGGTCCAATCAGTGAGCTGTGTAGAGAGTGAGATGATAAAGGTATCTTACTATCTGATCATTAAGGAAACATGTTGAAGTGCTGGCTTCTCTGACAACAATGCAGCAGCCAGTATGTCCTCCTTCTAACTTTAGATTCTGCTCCTGAATGCTCTGGATTTGTTTGGACCAGAGAAGGTAGGCGCTTTTAAGACACGCCCCCACATGGCCGTTTGGACGCCCCTCTGTTTGTCAGATATGAGAGCAGTTATCAGGTCAACAGGTGTTGCAGCGATGGAAGCGGTCAAGAGAAGTGGTTCAGATAGAAGTGATTGTACCCGACCTAAAAAGCCTCTGCATGTTTCTAATAAGCTCCACGAGCAGAAACGTGCTCAAACTAGGATCAATATTGGAGATGCTTTTGAAAAATGGAGAGAGGTTAGAACACAGAAAGGTTTACAGACCCATGCAGAGCTGGATAAACACTGAAGCTTCAGAGTCCACCACATGGTGACCTGAGTGAGCATGGACTCTAGAGAGGAGGGGGGGGGAGACAGCTCTATATGATGTTTAGAATTTAGACTGCAGTACCCATTTTAAACACTAGGTGTCAGAGTTACATACCGCTCTTTAAGTTGATCTGATGTTTGATTTGTATTTAAAGATTTCAGAGGATAGGGGTTACATTATAAGAATAATAAATAATTAATAGAGGTTTCATGAGTTCAGTAACTGGGTGGATAGTTATGGCAGGAGGTCAGCACACCTTAACGCTCACCTCTTAGAAACAGACTCTGCAGAAACTCACTGGCCTGGTCTATCCTTTAAAATCATTCAAACAACAGTGACACCTGCTGGTCTGTACTGATCACTGCACCTGTTCTTACAGTTTTTTCCAATTGCTAACACACTAAAATGACATGCATAGCACAATTATTTAAACTGACACACAGAGAGCAAAACCTCTTCTCAAGTCTCCAAAAGTCTAAACACATTTTCTGCTTGACACACATTTTGCAATTCAAAATGGCACTTTTTAAATGCACTGAACACGGTTCTCTGTATAAGACACAACAATATGACATAAAGTCACATGTTTGTCATTTCAAAACACTGCCATTCAAAATGACACTACATGAGCTAATTGGCCAAACACCTCAATGGTTAATTGTTATCACTTCAATCAGGAAGTAAGCACTATGAAAAGACCACAAGTGAGCAACAACAAGGGAAGAGGTTGCAGAGAGAGGAAGAGTGAGAGGGAGAGGAAGTGAGAGGTAGGGGTAGAGCTGGTAGAGGAAGAGTTAGAGGTAGGGGTAGAGCTGGTAGAGGAAGAGTTAGAGGTAGGGGTAGAGCTGATAGAGGAAGAGTGAGAGGGAGGGGTAGAGCTGGTAGAGGAAGAGTGAGAGGTAGAGCTGGTAGAGGAAGAGTTAGAGGTAGGGGTAGAGCTGGTAGAGGAAGAGTGAGAGGTAGAGCTGGTAGAGGAAGAGTTAGAGGTAGGGGTAGAGCTGGTAGAGGAAGAGTGAGAGGGAGGGGTAGAGCTGGTAGAGGAAGAGTGAGAGGTAGAGCTGGTAGAGGAAGAGTTAGAGGTAGGGGTAGAGCTGGTAGAGGAAGAGTGAGAGGTAGGGGTAGAGCTGGTAGAGGAAGAGTTAGAGGTAGGGGTAGAGCTGGTAGAGGAAGAGTTAGAGGTAGGGGTAGAGCTGGTAGAGGAAGAGTGAGAGGTAGGGGTAGAGCTGGTAGAGGAAGAGTTAGAGGTAGGGGTAGAGCTGGTAGAGGAAGAGTTAGAGGTAGGGGTAGAGCTGGTAGAGGAAGAGTGAGAGGTAGGGGTAGAGCTGGTAGAGGAAGAGTGAGAGGTAGAGCTGGTAGAGGAAGAGTGAGAGGGAGGGGTAGAGCTGGTAGAGGAAGAGTGAGAGGTAGGGGTAGAGCTGGTAGAGGAAGAGTGAGAGGTAGGGGTAGAGATGGCAGAGGAAGAGTTAGAGGGAGGGGTAGAGCTGGTAGAGGAAGAGTTAGAGGTAGGGGTAGAGCTGGTAGAGGAAGAGTGAGAGGTAGGGGTAGAGCTGGTAGAGGAAGAGTGAGAGGTAGAGCTGGTTGAGGAAGAGTGTGAGGTAGGGGTAGAGCTGGTAGAGGAAGAGTTAGAGGTAGGGGTAGAGAAGGCAGAGGAAGAGTTAGAGGGAGGGGTAGAGCTGGTAGAGGAAGAGTGAGAGGTAGGGGTAGAGCTGGTAGAGGAAGAGTGAGAGGGAGGGGTAGAGCTGGTTGAGGAAGAGTGAGAGGGAGGAGTAGAGCTGGCAGAGGAAGAGTGAGAGGTAAGGGTAGAGCTGGTTGAGGAAGAGTGAGAGGGAGGAGTAGAGCTGGTAGAGGAAGAGTGAGAGGTAGGGGTAGAGCTGGTTGAGGAAGAGTGAGAGGTAAGGGTAGAGCTGGTAGAGGAAGAGTGAAAGGTAGGGGTAGAGCTGGTAGAGGAAGAGTGAGAGGTAGGGGTAGAGCTGGTAGAGGAAGAGTGAGAGGTAGGGGTAGAGCTGGTAGAGGAAGAGTTAGAGGTAGGGGTAGAGCTGGTAGAGGAAGAGTTAGAGGGAGGGGTAGAGCTGGTAGAGGAAGAGTGAGAGGTAGAGGTAGAGCTGGTAGAGGAAGAGTGAGAGGTAGAGCTGGTAGAGGAAGAGTGAGAGGTAGAGGTAGAGCTGGTAGAGGAAGAGTGAGAGGTAGGGGTAGAGCTGGTAGAGGAAGAGTTAGAGGTAGGGGTAGAGCTGGTAGAGGAAGAGTGAGAGGTAGAGGTAGAGCTGGTAGAGGAAGAGTGAGAGGGAGGGGTAGAGCTGGTAGAGGAAGAGTGAGAGGTAGGGGTAGAGCTGGTAGAGGAAGAGTTAGAGGTAGAGGTAGAGCTGGTAGAGGAAGAGTGAGAGGTAGAGGTAGAGCTGGTAGAGGAAGAGTGAGAGGTAGAGGTAGAGCTGGTAGAGGAAGAGTGAGAGGTAGGGGTAGAGCTGGTAGAGGAAGAGTGAGAGGTAGGGGTAGAGCTGGTAGAGGAAGAGTGAGAGGTAGGGGTAGAGCTGGTAGAGGAAGAGGTAGAGGTAGAGCTGGTAGAGGAAGAGTGAGAGGTAGAGGTAGAGCTGGTAGAGGAAGAGTTAGAGGTAGGGGTAGAGCTGGTAGAGGAAGAGTGAGAGGTAGAGGTAGAGCTGGTAGAGGAAGAGTGAGAGGTAGGGGTAGAGCTGGTAGAGGAAGAGTGAGAGGTAGGGGTAGAGCTGGTAGAGGAAGAGGTAGAGGTAGAGCTGGTAGAGGAAGAGTGAGAGGTAGGGGTAGAGCTGGTAGAGGAAGAGTGAGAGGTAGGGGTAGAGCTGGTAGAGGAAGAGTGAGAGGTAGGGGTAGAGCTGGTAGAGGAAGAGTGAGAGGTAGGGGTAGAGCTGGTAGAGGAAGAGTTAGAGGTAGAGGTAGAGCTGGTAGAGGAAGAGTGAGAGGTAGGGGTAGAGCTGGTAGAGGAAGAGTGAGAGGTTGGGGTAGAGCTGGTAGAGGAAGAGTGAGAGGTAGGGGTAGAGCTGGTAGAGGAAGAGTGAGAGGTTGGGGTAGAGATGGCAGAGGAAGAGTTAGAGGTAGGGGTAGAGCTGGTAGAGGAAGAGTGAGAGGTAGGGGTAGAGCTGGTAGAGGAAGAGTGAGAGGTAGAGCTGGTAGAGGAAGAGTGAGAGGTAGAGGTAGAGCTGGTAGAGGAGTTCATGGCCAAAGAAGAAAACAACTTTCAAATGAAATCAGAGCAACCTTAGTTGATCATGTCATCATGGGCTGACAGTGTGAGAGGCTGGATGTTTTATTGTCCTGGTATATGTAGCACCGACTTGTTTGGTGAAAAATAAAAAAATAAATGTTTCAACAGCGTATGTGTGTATCTGTAAATATTTCTGTGCATGTGAACAATCTGAAGAATTTAATGCAATTCGAACTATTTTAGTATTATGACAAAGCATACTAAAGATGAGAGTGCTTTTCATTATGATCAACAGTGTGTAGTTGGTTAGACAAAAATCTGGTAATATGAATGAAGTGTGTGCCATTTAGTGCAAAAGTTTGATTTTGATAATGCTACATGTAGTTTTGGTTGCAGTGCTTCATTTTGCAGGATATTTGAGGTATTTTGCAGTTTGGGTGTGTGGTTTTGTGAATTGTGTTAAGTATTTTGATAAAACCAGCCTAGTTTGCAAAATTGTGTTTTAGCAATTGGAAAAAAAACTGTAATATTCAGAGACTCTGGATTGTGAATCAGAATCTGTTTAATGCAGAAGTTCTTCTATATCATCACCATCATCCTTTTTACTGCGACCAACCCACAGAGCAGGAATATGTACTAAATAAAGAACATCATGTGAACAGGATCTGTGTGTGTGTGTGTGTGTGTGTGTGTGTGTGTGTGTGTGTGTGTGTGTGTGTGTGTGTGTGTTTGAATATCAAAACAGGATCTTATGGCTTGGTTGAATCCAAAGGTCAGACAACAACTGGTTCATGCCAACACTGTGAGTCTGTGTTTAGTTTCACTCTTTCAAACTCCAACACCTGTAATCAGGTACCTGCCTCAGGGGGTTTCTATGATGAATACCTGGCAGAGGTGTGTTCTCAGAGAACCATCATTTATTTACTGTAATTAAAAACACTTGGAAAACACTCCCCAGAAACCATTCTTTACTGTAAGCACACTTCTTACTAAGCACCACGTGTTTTAAAATGAGAGAGGTCAAAGTTGAGCAGCTCTTAGATTCACTTATTTCATTATATTTTAGTTAGATTACTTAATAAATCCCCCAGGGGAGATTCTGGCTTTACACTCTGTTGTAGAGAGACATAATATAGACAGAGTGGGGATGCAGTGTGCTCGCCGCAGAGCAGAAGGGGAGCGCACACCAGAAAATAGCAATGGTCTGAAAAATCACTGAGCTACTTTTTGGATGCACAGTTTGTTTGTATGTGTCCACTGTTCAGTAGAAAGCTCTGACCTTTCTCCTGCTGAGGAGGAGACGAGCAGCACAGAAGAAGAAGAGGGCGTGGCTTCATGAGATCCTCAGGACACGACAGGATGTGGGAGAGTCTCGGCTCGTCCAGGAGCTGCAGCTCTATAACGACCGCTTCATGAGTATGATACACATCACTGCTCTGTTTTAAACACACCTGTGTTGGGGTTTTATCTACTCAAATTTGGTTATATTATTAATAAATGAAGCTCTAGCGTAAGTTCAGTAAGGAAGACTATATAACTGCCTTCACGATCGGGTCTTTCTCATTCATCTTTTTTGCACGCTTACTCTCGTTTCCGCTGTCATTCTTGAGCTGTCATTTTCTGGGGGCTGTCATTGGTTAATCAGCTGTCTCACCTAACCAATGGCATGGTGTTCCACCCTTATTTTCAACCAATCATCGTTCTGCTCCCCTTTTAAATATGATTCTTTCTTTCCCTTAGTCCCTTCATGCTGATGTTTTGTGCGCTTCATTTCGGATTGTTTATGGCAAGCTTAAGTTTCACTTGGCTGTTTTTGTTCGGGCTGTTAATTATGTCAGACTCAGACTCTGAACGCGAAAATGCGGAATTGCGTGATACAGCCTTTTCACCACAGGCAGCTCGGCGCAGTATCTGTATTGCTTCTTGGCATCAGGAATCAGAAGTCGAGATCCTGGAGATGCTAAGAGCTCAAGGCATTAACCAGGCTGCGGGTCTGGAGCTTTCTCAGTTACAGGCTCTTGCTAATGAAGTTGTGTTCGATACCCCCATCCGGAGAGAGCCCACTTCTGATCCTGATCCTCCTCATGCTCCTCCCAGTCGAAAACGATCAAAGAAACTGAATCACTCAGATCCACCAGCCAAACGTAAGAATGTCTCTGCTTGTACTACTCTTTCCGATCATTCAGTGCCAGGCTTTCCGCCTCCCGAGGACGTCCTTTCTTACACGCTTCAGTCCTTAGAAAATTCCATGCAATCTATCAACGATCGCCTTCGGGCCATGGAAAATACACATACAGCGTCATCATCAGCAACGCTCACATCTCATCTCTCGCTAACTCATGCAACGGCTCCGGTACCAGCTCACCAGGCTTCATCTTCAACCACAAACACCCTTACCCTGCCTCAGTAGACTCTGGCATCCGCTGTCTCTGCTCCAATTCTAGGTAGGCCATATGTTCCTTTTACTGCAAATATCTCCCCTTGATTAAGGTCAAAAATACTACAAGGCAAAGACATTAACCTGATAAGCATAATTTTGCCATCTGCCCAGAGTGAAAGCAAGGTGGCATCGGGGGAAGACTTCACTTCGCTCTGTAATTAAATCCGCAGACCCCAGACTGGCAAGAGACATGTCAATCGGCAAATTCATAATAGCTTTTGGCATTTACAGAGACGTAATTTGCTCTGTTTTTCCTGAACGCAGACAGGAACTGGACATTTATTTGGCCTTGATCGGCGACCTAAACATGAGGTACGGGGGTAACATTTTCTACCAATACCATAAAAGTTTTTCCAGCAAAGCAGCCATCTACATCTCACAATCTAATTCACGCCTGAATTGGTCAGTCCTGGACACCAAACTTTTGGTCATGATAATGAGAGGCTCTCAAACCATATCATGCGTCACGTGCGGCAACATAGGCCATTCAGCCTCCCTCTGCCCTACGGTGCCTTTTTTCTCCCAAGGGTTCAATGCCCCGTCTAAACCTCAAAATGACATGGGTTCATCAGCGTGGGATAAAAGAGACAGCCGTGGCTGCAAGGTGCTTTCTTTTAATAACAAGCCCATTTGCAATAATTTCAACGGAAATGTTTGCTCTTACCCCTATTGTGTTTTTCTCCAAATCTGCAGCCAGTGCAGAGATGCTCACCTGAAGTCTGTGTGTCCCCGAAGGTATCGTCCGCCAAACCAACGTGGTTCAAAGACTTATTGAAAACCCATCCATCGACTCCAATAAATGTCCCAGCTTTCACATCTGAACTGTCTTCTCATCCCGATTATGTATTTGTGGATCATTTACTGTCTGGCCTGTCCCAAGGGTTTAGGGTAGGGGTTGGGTCATCTCTGGTTTCCTCTCGTGTGTGTAAAAACCTCCAGTCTTCCCTTAAGGATCCAGAATCAGTGTCGCAGCTTTAAAAAAGGAGCTGGATAAAGGGTACCTAATCGGTCCTTATGATTCTTCTCCGTTTCCATTGTTCCGCTCTAGCCCCATAGGTGTTGCTACAAGAAAATACTCTGGAAAGAAAAGACTAATATTCGATCTCTCAGCTCCTCACAACGGGCCTATTCCCAGCATAAACAGTCTCATTCCAGCCGAGCCTTCTTCTCTTCATTATTCAACCGTAGACAACGCCATCAAGCTTATTAAGCTAGCAGGTCAGGGAGCGCAGCTCTCGAAAGCCGACATCACAGACACCTTTAAAATAGTTTCAATTCACCCATCGCAATGGCATCTCTTTGGTTTAAAATGGGAATCCAAGTTGTATTTTGCTGTGCGCCTCACGTTCGGGTGTAAAAGCAGTCCATCCATTTTCAACCAAGTTTCCGAGGCTCTGTGCTGGATTCTTTTAAAAAGGGTCAGGGTGCCCTCTCTCCTCCATCTTCTAGACGATTTTCTGCTAATCGATCCTCCGCACGACAAATCCGGCTCATCTTTGAATAAACTGAAAGGCGTGTTCAATCATCTAGGTGTTCCACTCTCAGAGGAAAAAACGATCGGCCCAGCTACTCGCCTCGAGTTTTTAGGCATTACGCTCGATACAGAACAGATGAAAGCCTCACTTCCAGTCGAAAAGTTAGAGCGCATTAGAGAAATATCCAAGCAATTCATTGATTCAAAAGAGGTCACGAAACAGCAAATGCTCTCTCTCCTCGGCCACTTCAATTTCACGATGCGCGTTATTCCCCAGGGCGGCTCGTTCATTTCAAGACTGCTGACTATGGCTTCTTCTGTGGGCAATCTGCATGACGTCATCCAGGTAGATGAAGGCTGCCGCTCCGATCTGAGATTCTGGGCAAGTTTACTGACCCATTGGAACGGGGTGGTGTATTCCTCTGACTCCATCAAGTTTTTTTTACGGACGCAGCTCCCTCCGTAGGTTTTGGGAGGTATTTTCAAGGCCAGTGGTTTGCCAGCAAATGGCCTCGTTCTTTCCCTAAACTCAATTCCTCCTCTGCGCGAGATTTATCCCATAGCAGTAGCATGCTACGTGTGGGGGAATTCCTGGAGCTGCAAACACATCGCAGTTCAGTGTGACAATGAAGCAGTAGTTGTAATCATAAACAAAGGTCGCTCTGCCTGTCCAAAAATCATGTCATTCATGCTGCACTCAATGCTCTAAACCTTAAGACAGGGTTGTTTTTCTCCTTACGTTGATTCCCTATTGGATTGTTGTTTTTTGTTAGCGTTCTATGGGTTTCTAAGGATCGGGGAATTTAACACTCCGTCAATATCTTTCGATCCATCAAAAGATGTCACAGTCTCGGATATAAATTTCCACCCAGATTTTTTTAGTTTGTTTATAAAACACTCTAAAACAGGAGGCAGCTGCTCCGTTATCATTGCTCGCATTGATTCTGAGTTTTGTCCCTTTAAGTCAATGTGTAAACATTTAAAAAACAGATCTCCTTTTCATTCATTGGCTCCCCTCTTCCTGACTCCGGACAATAATCCAATGTCAAGTTCTTAGTTTAGTTGTCATTTAAAGCAGACTCTTCAAAAATGTAACATATCACCAAAACATTATTCAGGCCATTCATTTAGAATCGGCGCTGCAATGCAAGGCCTGTCTACAGCTTCCCTGCAACAACTGGGCTGCTGGTCTTCTTTTGCTTTCACCTCCTACGTGCGTCCAGAAACAGCTGCCATCATTCATGCTCAAAGATCTCTAAAACCTTGACAGCACATGGTAAGCATATGCAAATAACTGGTGGTTGGTGGTTTACTTAATTTCTCTGTCCCTTTAATCTCATCCCAAATTTATTTGTTTGTGTTTTGCGATGTTGCTGAATTTTAGGCTTAGTGGTAAATTATAACAATCAAAGAGGGGACTAAGTATCAAAGCGTGTTTGTCAGCCTAATAGTTTAACCAAGCATCTACTCTCAATATAATTCTGTCATCTTCTTCTATAACTGAGGATTTAACATTATATATTATTATTATAATTATAATATTATTATTATTAGTTACATTATTTTTTTTCTTTGTTATTTGTCTTCACAGGACATCACAGCTAAAGTTGGGGGTTCGCATCTCTCCTCACAAGGATTATTAATAATTATATTTAATTATTATTATTAATATAAATAACAATATCATTAAACTATGTTTAATCACTCTTGGGGCACCACCCTGAAATCAGGGAAAAATAACCAAAATATCACTAAAATCAGTCTCAAATTAGTTATTTAATTAGTAATATTATTAATAATTAATAACTATATTTAATAAATTGAAGGCGTGAAATCCGTACACAAAGCCCTCGCACCCAGCTTATATCACAATGCAAATACACCAGTAATCACAAACAACTGCTCTCTTAAATTATAACAGAATTTATTTAAACAAAGCAACATCAATCCAAAATCAATGAACTTAATCAAACAAATAACTATTATAAACTAATCTAAGCAACAAACATTATCAAGCAAGGCTTGTGGAAGGTGTGTGTGTGTGTGTGTGTGTGTGTGTGTGTGTGTGTGTGTGTGTGTGTGTGTGTGTGTGTGTGTGTGTGTGTGTGTGGAGGAGAGAAGGAGAGAGAGAGAGAGAGAGAAAACAAGATGGTGGAGAGAGACAATGCACCATGTGGCTTCGTCACATGGACAAAATGGTGGACAACATGTATGTATCCTTGTGGATTCAAGGATCAGTGGGCTTCCTTCAGCGCTCCTGTCCAGTTGCGTTCAATGACGTCTTATGAAAAATCAAAGGAAAGAAACTCTTCTTTTTGCTCAAACCTGATAGCATCTGATTGCGCCCAAAACTCCTAAAAATATGCCGTGGAAGTAGTCAGCTGAATCCTCTGATGCTAGAATTCAGCATGTGAAGAGCTACCTATACTGAGCAACCTCAGAGTTTAACCTATGTAAGTCAAGAGGAGGAAAGGGTTTGTCTCAAATGCTGGAGTCCATCTTGTTGGAGAGTCTGTCCTCTGGTGTTGGCAGACCACACTTGAAGAGAAGGAAGCAATGCCTGGTGATTGCTTTTAAAGACTGGAGCTGCCTGTGGGTTTACCTCAGGCCTCCTCCAATGAGGATAGAGAATTCAGACACCCCCCATCCCACCTCACTTTTCACACCTATTTGTTAGTTGCTGTTAGGGGGGTGCTGGGCTAAGACTCCTTTGTATAGTTCCCTCCAAAATAACTCTAGTCAGGCTTGAGAACTGCGATACAGGCCTGAGTCCTTTGTCCAGCACACATGGCTGAGGCCCAACACCTGGTACGCCCAAACTGTCAGACATCATTACAAACTAGAGTTTTCTGGCCCATGTCCCGGCAGGTCTTTAAACTAGAGCTCAGGAAAGTGAGACATGTTTGCTGTGATCTGAGTTACCCTCCTATTGGATGCGTGGAGGTGATGTCAGGGAGCGCTGCGCCCGAGTAGAAAATGTTTTAACTTCCACGCAGCACACAAGAAAGGCAAGCACGACCCTGCGCTGAACTCTGCGGCGATGAGATACACTCCTGCGCAGAGCAACACAACAGACAATCAATGGGCCTGACAGCGGCGAGCAGCACCCACTGCGTCCTATCTGAAAGGCCCTTAATTATAACTTCAGGTGTGTAGCAGGGTGGGGCTGTTATTCAGGGAGCACACCAGAGTTGTTGGGTCTTGATGCCTTGCTCAAGGGAACCTTGTCAGTACTCCGAAAGTGGCTTGGCACCTCTCCAGCAACCAGACCAACTTCTTTACTTTGGTACGCACCATGGACTTAAACCTTTAAAGTCCCTATATACTGCTACTGCCACCCCCAAATTATAATAATAATCAATTATCTTGCCGGCAGACTCAGAGTCGCCTTCTGGTCTTGCCTAGTTGTGATCTATTCAGGCTCACAGTTTGCTCTGTCTGTGTTCTGTTTTGTGGGTGAAGCCTTATTATAACACATGCAGAAACGGGGTTAGGGCTAGGATCCTGTTTTTGGACTTCAGCTCGGCGTTCAACACTATCATCCCGGATATACCATCACCCATCTCACAGTGCCGGCCTCCACCTGTCAGTGGATCACCAACTGAGATGACAGTGGACTTCCAGAACGCGGAAGCAGAGGGGTAAAAAAAAGATGATCTCCGAGTCTGATGGCTCAAACTTTTGGCTAAACAAAAAAGTTACAATAAGATAATCTGATTATAAAAATGTAGTGTAAAAAGCTGACTTCAAAACGTGATAAAAACAAAATAAAATACCGAACACTGTCTACGTTTCTGCCTGACATACAAAGATGTCGACACAGGAATCAAGCAGAGTTGTTGATGGTTCAGTATCTTTCTCAGGGAACCTTGGCAGTATTCACAAGCTGACTTGGTACCTCTCTGTGACGGGGTCCTCTGGCAATCCACCCGAAACTTAAAAACAGGCGTAGTCGCAGACTGTAAGTGAAGTGGTTTTATTTTTGCCGGCCTCCCAAAGTGCAGTGATAGATATTTACAAAAAATGCAAAAATGCAAAAACAGGAAAAAAAGGATGTTTAGACTATTTAAACTATTTACAAAACAAAAGTCGTCCAAAAACAAAATCCAAACAAACAGCAAACAAACTGTACTTCAAGAAAATAAACTCTCGCTCTAACATGTTACCTTCACTGTAACCGTCCTAGACTGCCTGAAAGCAGCAAGCAGCTCTCTTTTAAACACAACAAGCCCCTCCCACTGGGCGTTATAAATTGCCTAACATTTTTAAAGAAACACATTATATCATGAATGAGCAATTTACACTCTGTTAAATTAACATGGTTCACTCACCCCTAAATTACCCATTCTCATCCCTATTTTAGTACCACCACTGTACTGTATTGGTGGCGAAACTTTCAATACAAACATTTAATTAATCAATCAATCATGTGATCACCTATGCGCGCTCCATCCGCCTATTTAGTATGCGGAAATGGGCCGCCTCTGTTTGGAACAAACGGGACACCGCGGAGCGCATATGCAACGCACCAACGGTAATACCACTCTGAATCTGTATATATATATATATATATATATATATATATATATATATACATATATGTATATATATATATATATATATACATATATGTATATATATATATATATATACATATATGTATGTATATATATATGTATATATATATATATGTGTGATACAAAAAATAGCACTTCCAAGTGTGCACCCTTAATCGCGCTATGAAGCTGAGAGGGAAAGGAGGATGATGGTGTGATTTACTGAATGATTATAGGCGCACTGGCAGAGGGAAAAGTTTGGCGGATGTGTGTGTGTCAGTGTGTGTCAGTGTGTGTGTTGGTGTGTGTGTTGGTGTGTGCGCTGACTGCAGTCAGTGACGGAGCCGCTCCGTCACACTCTCCATCGAAACTTCCCTTTTGTTTCCTTAAGTTTCACTTTCAGTCATCACGTCATGGGTGGAGCCTTATTATAACACATCCAATCATATCATCGGTTGCATCAGTCAGAGCAGAGAAGAAAGACTTAAAAGAGGACAAAGAGAGAGACAGTCACAGATAGTGAGACGGAGAGAGAGGAAGCTGCAGCAACATTGACTTCAACTTTCATATCATTAACCGCAGTCTGCAGACAGAGGAGCAGAAATGAGCGCAGGTGACTATTTTAGAAACATGAAACAAACTTGATCTCAGCCACTTGGACGTAGAACATTTTTAATACATCTTGTTCTCAATTTGTTTTGTTTTTTTCCATCTTGTTCAGTAAGAGGGAGACCCAACCGGCGGAGGGGAGGACACAGCCGGAACAATCTTCAGGCTACGAGACGGGATCGCGTCCAGCAGAGAGGTAACACACACACACTCACACACACACACACTAAAGCCTGACTAGACATGTCATGATGGTGTATAACCTGTTGAGGTAATAAAAAGCCGTAGTCTCTAAATATCTCCAGCTTCAAAACTTGTTAGGGCCTGTGTCCACAGACAGCTTTTTTGCATTGGCAGTGCCTGTGGACAATACAAAACCAATATATATCAACGTTTTAGAGCTCTAAGTTGAAAGATCAACTTGTAGAACAGAAATAACTTTTTCTTCTGGGTAGCGGCACCTGGATTGGGGTTTGTATACTGCCATGTGTGACTACCGTTTTGCTCTAGTCAGACGTATTATGACTGACGTAGTATGACCCCATGCCCTGAACCGTGCCGTCCTTACCATGACAGTTCAGGATGAATACAAAAACCTTTACAGACCTAGCAGACACACAAACTAATCTGTAGAGATGAGTGGATCACCTCCAGTAATATAAATTATGTAAAAATATCTTTAAAAAAATATATCATGAACTCTTTTTTCTTCAACAGAGGGGAACCAGGAGATGTTCACAAGTAAAAGACGCCTGTTGAAGATGATTGTATCCACTACACAGTCCCTGGAATCAGCTGTAACTAAAAGCTTCAGGGATTTTGTGATGGCACAAAACTCATCTCTTCCAAACAAGTCTGTGATCCGCTCGGAGTTAGTCAGAGTCTACAATGAAAAACGAAACGAGCTGCAATCCACCTTCGCGTCTGCTGATGACATTGTGCTGACATGTGAGTCGTGGTCTCACAGGGCTGAAGACTCCCTCCTGACGGTCGGCTGCCATTTTGTGGACAACCTTGGGAATCTCAAATCCTACCTGCTTGAAACTAAAGGCCTCATTGAAGATGAGTCTGCAGCCATTCAAAAGCAGCTCTCTGCTGTCATGGAGGCTTGGGGCCTGAAAGGAAAGGTCCACTGTGTTGTCAGAGCTGGCCTGCCACAACTGAAAGGAGTCAAAACCAAATGGACGGACATGCCTTGCTTTGCAGACACACTGAATGTGATGTTCAAGGATCTGATGAGTCAGGATGAGCTGTCCGATGTTTTTAGAAAGTGTCGGGACATCGTCAGATTCTTTAAGTTTGATTCTGAGGCAGAGGAGAGGCTCAGAGAGATTCAAAAGAAGTTGGAGATGGAACAAGTCGAGCTGATCCTGCCCTGCGGGGACAGATGGCTTCTCTGGTTAGACATGCTTGAAGGACTGATTCTGCAGCACGAGGCGATAGGGATGGTTTTAGTCCGGAAAAATACGAAAAATTTAATTCTTGATGAAACTGAATCCGAGAAAATCCAGAACATCATATCGGCTCTGAAACCGCTGAAGAAAGCCACGTCCTTGATGAAAGGGGAGGGATTCCAGTCCATTTCAGGAATGCTGCCGCTGCTGAAGACGATCATGGACGATCTTCAAACAGAAAAGAAGAAAGGGAACAATGTTGCTAAAATATTACATTCAAAATGCCAGAAGGAGTTTGGAGACATCAACAAGCACCGATTGGCTCTCATGACATTCCTCGACCCGAGATACAAAGACAAGCTTGGGGAGCAAAACAAAAAAAATGCGATAAAAGAGCTAAAGCAGGAGCTCAATGCAGCCCGAACATCCTGTTCTGCTGCTCAACTGGAAGCCCTCCTGGACAAGTACATCAACTACAAACCTACTTCAGAGGATTCCAACCCTTTTGCCTGGTGGAGGAACACAGGAAAGACCAAATTTGATGAATTAAGCAGGCTTGCTCTGAAGAAACTTGGGATCGTCTCCACAGCTGTGCCCTTAGAGAGCGCTTTCTCCTCAGCAGGTGTTCAGTTCTGCAACAACAGGAGCTCCATCGAGCCAGAAAACCTCAACATGATCCTGTTCCTCCACAGCAACTGGCCAGACATGTAGATACCAGTCTACCAAGCTCTTTGAGCTGATAAGATCGAGATCAAGATTAACCTAAAGTAAGAAATTGGTCTCAGGCTCTTCAGCCATGCTGTAGCCATAAAAGAACAACAATCAACATTATTCACATAAAACGACAAATAATGTCCACAAAAAATAAGAATAGAACTAACATCAGGTTCCTAAAATACCATGGCAAAAATGTAAAGACAAATTATTGTCCAGTGCCTATCCAGTCTTATTTGTCACTATTTAACTGCTTTATAAACCTGCACTGCACTCGTTTTAATCTCTGCGCTGATTTGAGTCCCTAATGGCTCTGCCCTCGTTTTAAGGGCCTTTCAGATAGCTGGGCTCTGCGCACCGCTGTCAAGCCCATCCACTGTCAAGCCCATCCACTGTCAAGCCCATCCACTGTCTATTGTGTTGCTCTGCGCAAGAGTGTATCTCCGTGCCGCCGAGTTGATCGCAGCACAGCGTCCCGCTTGTCACTCTTGCGTGCTTGGCGAAAGTTAAAACATTTTCTACTTGCTCTGTGACGTCACCTCCGCTCATCCAATAGGAGGGTAACTCAGATCACAACAAACGTGTCTCACTTTCCTGAGCTCTAGTTTAAAGACCTACCGAGACATCGGCAAGAAAGAGCGTACCAGGTGTGTTTAAAACAGCAGTAATGTGTGTCATGCTCGTAAAGAGGTCGTTATAGAGCTGCAGCTCCTGAACGACCTGAAACTCTCCCACATCCTGATGATTTCATGAACACACACCCTCTTTTTCTTTGCTGCCTGTCTCCCCCTCCGCAGCAGAAGAAAAGTCGGCGCTTTTTTCTCACTAGTGGACACATAGATCTACAAATTGCTGTGGCAGAAGCTATTCTCTCGAGCTATTTTCTCAACTATTGTTTTGGTCACCTAGCAACGTGCGCTGTTGGATTTTGCTTGTACGCGCTCTCCATATTTGCTCTGCGCTCATTTTAGTCCTTGATTGGGCTGCACTTATTAAGTCCCCAATAACTTTGCACTCAATTAGTCCCTGATCGCTCTGATCAGTTAATTGTTTTCCTTTTTGTACAAATAAAGATCAAGAATCTCAAATATTATCGACGTTCACACGGTTACAATATAATTCAAATAGTATATTCATCCAGACATATAAAGGTGGTTCTTGCAGACATTAATATGATTGGTCTGAGTGCTGTTATCTGTGAGGTAATGTTTAACAGTTTATATGTTTATCTAAGAAAAAAAGAGTATGCATTTTTCATATTTACAACTGAAACTGATTTGACTTTTTGCCTTTGGTGACTTTATTTCAATGTAAATCCAAAGATAAGTTGGTATTTTGTCCATGACCAAGAAATTAATATTCTCGGGTTCTGTTGTTCTTCTAAGAGCAGATTTTATGTCACCAAACAGCAAAGACCTTAAAGTTAAACACTCCTGAAAAGAGAAGCCATGAGAGTGCTGTAGTTACACACGGTGAACACCAGAGGGCAGCAGAGGGAAGGAAGAAACGGAGCAGCTGGACATGGATGTGTGCATTTCCTCATCAATAACTAAAGCAGGATCTGAAACCTGATCTGAGAGACAATCACCATGGAAACAGCAATCAGAGGAGGAGGAGCTTAAAGACGAGATTTTAAATGTTTAAAGTCAATAAGAAAAGTTTGATAAACTTATAATCAGCAAAAATCATCATGTAATGTTTTTAATGTTTTGGGAAAATAAAAGTTGGTTTTCAGATGAAGTGTCCGTGCTGTTATGTTTCTGAGCGTGCAGAGAGAGTTCATCCTGCAGCCAGCAGGGGGCGACAACACGACTCAGAACACAGAGTCTGATGTGCTTTCATTAATGAACCTCTTCATCACAGGTCGTTAGTAGTTTTATACGGTGGCTCTGAAGTGCCAAACATGTCACGAAACAAAACAGCAAATTAAAAAAAACACAATTTATAAAACAAAAACAAAAGACAGAAGGAGATTATTTAAACGAGGTCATGGACAAAATACCAACTTATCTTTGGATTTACCTTGAAATAAAGTCACCAAAGGCAAAAAGCTGTTAAACATCAAAGTCAGGGTTGGTCATTTCCTCCAGATCCACTTTTTAAGATCATGATTGAAATTGTCTTTAGGTCCTGACAGAAATTAATAACTCATGTTCTCTGAAAAAGGAGAGAACTCTCAGTCGAAGTAAAAACTTCCACCAATGTCTGCCACAAGGTACCAATCTGATGAACCAATCAGGCGCCTCCCTGTCTCCCTGCTCGCTCTCTACCTCTTGCGTGTTCTAGCTCACACTCAGAGCTCGTCACCGATGACTTTAGGAGTTTATACTGCGAGTTTACTGACCGCTGAATGAGACATGAGACGACGTTTCTACACAATGACAGAGATGAACTGAGTTCCACTTCTGGAGAGACGGCGCTCGAGCACGTGAGTGAGGGGGCGTGGCTTTAGAGGGAGCACAGAGGGGAGGGGGTGTGGCTTTAGAGGGAGGACAGAGGGGAGGGGGTGTGGCTTTAGAGGGAGGACAGAGGGGAGGGGGAGGGGGGTGCAGATGGAGCACTGAGGGAATGCTACTTTCAGAATCATGCTAGTTTTAGAAAATGACCAACCCTGCCTTTAACTCACAAAGAACGGTACTCAGACCAATCATAATAAAGTCTGCAAGAACCACCTTTATATATGTCTGGAAAAATAAACAATTTGAATTTTATCGTTACCGTGTGAACAGGAAATATTTTAGATTCTTGATCTTTTTTTAGTACAAAGAGGAAAACGGTTATTATAATAAAACTTAAGCTAAAGATCCAAGTGGTCCGGTACGATTCAGTTCATTTTGCCACAGTCTGGAACGGTAAACCCTGATCTTGCTTGCGTCTCCACCGCCGACAGAACGCTTACTTGGTAAGTAAGGTGTAAGCCGGATGGGGATAGCTGCATCAGCTACTGAAGAACCTGACAGAGTACAACGAGGGGCAACAATAGAGGACATCCATCACCTTGTGTTTGTTCTTCATGGCATGTTCATCTCAAGAGGAAGACAAGCTTTATTTGAGGAAAGGCTGCAAGGAAAAATAGCTTCAAATGACTCTCTGCAAATCCACCACGGGATATTTAAACATGGCACATTTGGTGTTTGTCCTTTATTACCGCTGTTGCATGGGAAGTGATGATTATTTCAACCAATCAATGGACTGCAGTGTGTCTGGCTCCGCCCCTTAGGGTCGGATCGGTACGCTTGGCCCCATCAGAAAGGGAGCAAAAAAGTATGACAGCACTGATTGTTTTTGATGGTGGAAACGCCAATAAACAGTGTGTGTGTACAGAACCGCACTGAACTGGACCGCTTGGTGGAAACGAAGCTTCAGTGTCCAACAGTTGATCTGATATTTTTTACGTTTTTGTGTTGCCCATGCTGCATCATTACACAACATTTTAGAAAAACATAATAGTGGTCACAAATGGGAAGCTCTTGGTAGACTGGTATCTACATGTCTGGCCAGTTGCTGTGGAGGAACAGGATCATGTTGAGGTTTTCTGGCTCGATGGAGCTCCTGTTGTTGCAGAACTGAACACCTGCTGAGGAGAAAGCTCTCTCTAAGGGCACAGCTGTGGAGACGATCCCAAGTTTCTTCAGAGCAAGCCTGCTTAATTCATCAAATTTGGTCTTTCCTGTGTTCCTCCACCAGGCAAAAGGGTTGGAATCCTCTGAAGTAGGTTTGTAGTTGATGTACTTGTCCAGGAGGGCTTCCAGTTGAGCAGCAGAACAGGATGTTCGGGCTGCATTGAGCTCCTGCTTTAGCTCTTTTATCGCATTTCTTTTGTCTTGTTCCCCCAGTTGGTCTTAAAATCAACGAGGACAGTACAACGAAGAAGTAATGTGGGGGGGGGGAGTGGTTGTAGGCAGTGCTGAAGAGGTGAGTTTTGAGGGATTTCTTGTAGGAAGTGAGTGTGGGGGAGTCTCAGAGATGTTTTTTGGGAGTGAGTTCCAGAGGGTGGGAGCAGCAATGGAGAAAGCCCTGTCCCCCCAGGACCGATAGTTTGTCCTGCAGGGGGGGGGGACAGGAGGTTTGCATCTGCAGACCTGAGAGTGAAGGTGGGAGTGTGTCGGTGGAGGAGGTGAGACAGGTAGGTGGGAGCCAGGTTGTGAAGGGCTTTGTAAGTGAGGATGAGGAGCTTGAACTGCATACGCTGGGGGATGGGGAGCCAGTGGAGGTCATGAAGAATGGGGGTGACGTGGTCTAGGGGATGGGGAGCCAGTGGAGGTCATGAAGGACGGGGGTGATGTGGTCTAGGGGATGGGGAGCCAGTGGAGGTCATGAAGAACGGGGGTGATGTGGTCTAGGGGATGGGGAGCCAGTGGAGGTCATGAAGAACGGGGGTGATGTGGTCTCTGGTGAGGGAGTGTGTGAGGAGACGAGCAGCGGAGTTCTGAATGTATTGAAGTTCTTGAGTGAGTGTGATGGTGATCTGTAGAGGAGACTGTTGCAGTAGTCTAATCTGGAGGTGATGAATGCGTGGGTGAGGGTCTCGGCAGCTGAAAATGAGAGGGATGGGCGGAGGCGGGCGATGTTTCTGAGGTGGAAAAAGACTGTTTTGGTGATTTGTTTAATGTGTTTGTCGTAGGAGAGGGTTTGGTCAAAGATGACACCAAGGTTACGGATGTGGGGGGAAGGGAGCACTGTGGAGCCATCGATGGTGAGGGAGAAGTTGTTGGTGGATTTGATGAGGGATTTGGGGCAGATGATGACGACTTCTGATTTGTCGCAGTTGAGTTTGAGAAAGTTGGTTTGAAGCCAGGATTTTATTTCTGTGATGCAGTCAGTGAGGATTGAGTGAGCGGCAGGAGTGATGGCTTGGGTGGCGATGTGGAGCTGGATGTCGTCGGCAAAGCAGTGAAACTGGAGACCATGGCGGCGGATGATGTGACCAAGGGGGGGCATGTACATGATGAAGAGGAGGGGACCTTGTACAGAACCTTGGGGAACACCTTGGGAGAGAGGAGCAGTGGGGGATTTGCAGTGGTTAATGCTGATGAACTGGTATCTGTCAGAGAGGTATGATTTGAGCCAGGAGAGTGCAGTGCCAGTGATGTTGAAGGTGGTTTCAAGGCGGGAGAGAAGGATGGAATGGTTGATGGTGTCAAGTTGAGAGATGTCAGAGTGTGTGAGCTGGTGGTGGGGAGGGGGTTTGGTGCCTCTCCAGCTACCAGACCAACTTCCATATTTGGTCCGCACCGGGACTTGAACCGGCGACCCTCCGATTCCCAACCCAAGTCCCTACAGACTGAGCTACTGTCGCCCAATATATATTATATTATATTGATATTTAGAATTTAAAATCTTGACGATTACGTCATAAAAGGAACCGACAGAAGTTGTGTGTGACTGTAGTCATGGCGACCAGTGGCAGGACGCAACCCGGCGTTTTTCTTGTTTGATTTTTCAGTACAGATCATCAGTGAAGCACTTTTCTGAAACTTGTAGCCATATATCTACGATTGTGTCAACTTTCCTCTATCCTACAACAACTTCCACTTCCTTCTCTTTCACCAACCGTCGTCCTTTGTTTTTTTCAAATGAAACTTAATTAACAATTGTCAACGCTCCGTCCTGATTTCACTCGTACAGTGTGAGCTGACATGCCACCCCGACTTTTATAAAATCGGGGGTTAAATCGTACAGTGTGAGCCAGGCTTAAAACAGAGCAGTGATGTGTATCATACTCATGAAGCGGTCGTTATAGAGCTGCAGCTCCTGGACGAGCCGAGACTCTCCCACATCCTGTCGTGTCCTGAGGATCTCATGAAGCCACGCCCTCTTCTTCTTCTGTGCTGCTCGTCTCCTCCTCAGCAGGAGAAAGGTCAGAGCTTTCTACTGAACAGTGGACACATACAAACAAACTGTGCATCCAAAAAGTAGCTCAGTGATTTTTCAGACCATTGCTATTTTCTGGTGTGCGCTCCCCTTCTGCTCTGCGGCGAGCACACTGCATCCCCACTCTGCCACACACCTGTTGGTGTGTAATTCAGGGTCTATATTATCAAGCAATCAATCAATCAATTGTTCTGGCAGGCCGTCAACCAACGATCTCGAGGAGCCTAAGAGAGCTCAAGAACTCCCAGGAAATTAGGTGGTTAGTGACTGAGATTTACAGATAGATACATGCAGTAATATGATGTACTGTATATGCAGAGAGAGAGAGAGAGAGAGAGAGAGAGAGAGAGGAGCTCAAGGTGCCAGTTCCCCCGGTAGTCTAAGCCTATAGCAGCATAACTAAGAGCTGGTCTACACCAGCACCAGCCCTAACTATAAGATTTATTTAAGTCTATTCTTAAAAATACAGACTGTGTCTGCCTCCTGGACCCCGGCTGGAAGACGATTCCAGAGGAGAGGAGCCCGATAACTGAAGGCTTTACCCCCCATAGTACACTTAAAGACTGTAGGTACCACTAGCAGGCCTGCATTCTGGGACCGTAATGTTCTCGAGGGACAGTACGGCACTAGTAGCTCTTTAAGGTAAGATGGTGCCTGGCCATTTAGAGCTTTGTAAGTGAGAAGAAGGATCTTGAATTCTATTCTAGACTGTATAGGGAGCCAGTGCAGAGAAGCCAGGACAGGAGTGATGTGGTCCCATTTCCTGGTTCTGGTCAGTACACGAGCTGCAGCATTCTGGACTAGTTGAAGAGTCTTTAGAGACTTACCAGAGCACCCAGACAAAAGAGAGTTACAATAATCCAGTCTGGAGGTAACAAATGCATGAACTAGTTTTTCTGCATCACTTTGCGACAGGATATTCCTGATCTTGGATATATTACGAAGGTGAAAATAGGCTGTTCTTGAAACTTGACTGATGTGAGAGCTAAAAGACATATCTTGATCAAATAGAACTCCTAGATTCCTAACAGTGGTGCTAGATGCCAGGCTGATGTCACTAAGGACAGTCAAATCACTAGAAAAAGTCTCTCTGGGGTTCTTAGGGCCCAGCACAATAACTTCAGTCTTGTC